>NW_007248056.1:0-86638 GCF_000164805.1 Carlito syrichta
GGGCTCAGGCAATCCACTCACCTCAGCCTCCCAAAGGTACGGGATTACAGGCTGAGCCACCGAGCCCGGCTTAATATGGATTTTAACCAGCCCCCAGCATGATCTTGAGAACTGCTGAATGAGGGCTCCCACAACTGTCCTTCTGGAAACATGTTGTCAAAGAATATCTTGTGATGAGCTCTTTCTCTTTCTCCTTAACTTGACCTTCCTCTACATCCAAAACCATATCCCTCATTGAGACTCACTAGTCCTTTCTCACTCTGCCTCTGTGACCATCTGCTTGTAGGCCTTGCCTTCTGCCTGTCCTAGCTTGGTGTTGCTCTGCAGCTCTGCTGAAGACCACCTTCTGCCTTTACTCTACACACTCCCTTGGGCCAGCCTCTTGATGTCAGCAGTTTCTTTTTTTTTTTTGAGTTGGAGTCCCACTCGGTCACCCAGACTGGAGTGCAGTGGCCGCTCCCAGCCACTGCAGCCTTGACCTGCTGGGCTCTGGCGATCCTTCCGTCTCAGCCTTCCGAGTAGCTGGAATTATAGGCACACGCTACCACGCCCGGCTGATTTTTTTTATTTATTGTAGAGATGAGGTCTTGCCAAGTTGCCCAGGTGGGTCTCGAACCTGCGGGCTCACGCAATCCACTCACCTCAGCCTCCCAAAGCGTGGGATTATAGGCTGAGCCACCGAGCCTGGCTGATGTCAGCAGTTTCAATCCACATCTTGATCAATGACTTCACATTTATATCTGTAGCCCAGGTCTTTGGAGCCTCCTTCCCCATATACTCATGATAATTCACTTGTACTTCAAACTCGATGCATTTAACCCAAACTCCTTGTCTTCCACCTCAAGCTAGTCTTCTGTATGTGACTTCCCTGAGTGAATGGTCCCACAATCTCACCTACTGCTCCAGGTAGAAATGTGGTGGCATGTCTGTACCTTTCCCGTTCTCTTATGACTCATGTCCATCATCACATCCCATATTAGGATATTAGTCATTTGTCAGATATATAGTTTGCGAATATCTTCTCCCTTTCTGTAGGTTGCCTATTTACTCTGTTGATTGTTTCTTTTGGTGTGCAGAACCTTTTTAGTTCAATTAAATCCCACTTGTTTATTTTTGTTTTTGTTGCCTTTGCTTTTGGGATCTAAGTCATCAATTCTTTGCCTAGGTCAACGTTCAGCAGAGTTTTCCCTAGGCTTTCTTCTATAATTTTAATGGTTTCAGGTTTGACATTTAAGTATTTAATCCATCATGAGTTAATTTTTGTATATGGGGAGAGATAGGGATGAGTTTCATTTTTTCTGCATGTAGCTATTCATTTTCCCAGCATCATTTGTTGCAGAGGGTGTGCTTTCTCTAATGTATGTTTTTGTCTGCTTTGTTGAAACCAGTTGGTTGTAGGTATTTGGGTTTATTTCGGAATTCTTTATTCTGTTCTATTGGTCCTTGTGTCTACTCTTGTACTAGTATCATATTGTTTTGCTTACTCTATAGCCTTACAGTATAATTTGAAGCAGGGTAATGTGATGCCTCTAGCTTTGTTCTTTTTGCTTAAGATTGCTTTGGCTATTCTGGCTCTTTTTTGGTTCCATATGAATTTTAGGATTGTTTTTTCTAATTCTGTGAAAATTGACATTGCTCGTTTGATAGGAATTGGGTTGAATCTGTAGATTACTTTGGGTGATATGGCCATTTTAGCAATATTGATTCTTCCAAACCATGAGCATGGAATGTTTTTCCATGTGTTTGTGTCCTTTGTGATTTCTTTCATCAGAGTTTTGTAGTTCTCCTTGTAGAGATCTTTCACCTCCTTGGTTAAATATATTCTTAGGTATTTTAGGTTTGTTTTTTTTTTTTTGAGTTGGAGTCTCACTTTGTCGCCCAGGTTGGAGTGCAGTGGCATGCTCATGACCACCACAGCCTCGACCTGCTGGGCTCAGGTGATCCTTCTGCTTCAACCTTCCAAGTAGCTGGAACTACAGACGTGCACCACCACACCCAGCTAATTTTTTGACTTATTGTAGAGACGAGGTTTCTCTATGTTGCCCAGGCTGATCTCGAACTCATGGGCTTAGGCAATCCTCTTGCCTTGGCCTCCCAAACTTCTGGGATTACAGGTGTGAGCCACCAGCGGGTATTTTAGTTTTTTGGTAGCTCTTCTTGATTTGCTTTTCTGCTTGGTCACTACTGGTGTGTAGCAGTGCTACCAATTTGTGTTTGTTGATTTTTGTATCCTGAAGCTTTACTGAATTCATTCATCAAGTCCAGGCATCTTTTGAAGGAGTCTTTAGGATTCTCTAGGTATAAGAAGGGAAGGGTCATGCCAGGGGGAGCTGCCTCTGGGGAGTTGACCAAATGCTCCACTTGACCCCAAACATCTTCTGCATAAGACAAGACCTCATGATAAGACCTGGAAGTTCACTTCCTGTCCTGAAGATTTGACATGACTATTTTCACTTGGTCACTTACTGTCTTATTGATGGATGATACTATATCATCTCACTTTTATTAGCAGGCCTTTCAGTTCCTTTTAAAATCTTAACTGTCAAAATTCTTCATAGGTGCACAAAAATATGTTGATTATATACTACTCAAAAATATGTCCACTAAAAATGGAAAGTTTTAACATGTTTAACATGTGGATTAAGCATGAATTAATGGAGCACCTATTGCTGAGAATTCCCAGGCACTGTTTAAAGGCTTTGGGATAGATATATCAGTGAATAAAATATCCGGGCTCCCCCAGGATCATGGATCAGCATTCTACAAGAGGGAGAGAGAAAATACATGATAATAACAAGTAAATTAGATCATCTGTTAGAAGGCTGTAGTGCTGTGTGGAAAAGATTTTTAAAATGGACCAAAGATGATTCTGTATGGCTTGTGTAAAGCTATGGTTCTTGCTTAACTAAAGACATACTAGTCTGTGGCTGGGGCTATTTATACCATGACTGGGATTTGGTCCTTATGAGACAGGACATCAAGCTATGAGGCTGTGGTGGAGAGAGAGGGGTCAGGGGAGGGAAGAACTCGAGAACTCAGAACCTGTTTGCAGAGGGGATGGGGGAATGGCTGGCACCATCAGAAGGGGCCACTATATGCTCTCCTGATCCCAGGATAATTTCTTACTGAATTTCTTTTGGGGGGTGGACAGAAGGTATGGGGAAGATGAAACAGAACTTTCAGGCATAAATACAGGCTGTAATGGAAGTTTGCTGTAGCTGTGAACTGAGATCAATATCATTTATAAGGAAAAAGGAGAACGGAATGCCCCCTTATGAAACTGAAACATACATTGATCTTTTTGTTTTGTTTCATTTTTAATTCCACCTACAATAAGAGCTTCTTGACACATTGCATTTGAATCTTTCAAAACTTAATTTTGTTGTACAGTTATTATTTTGTTTTCCTTTTCTTTCACTGTAATAAAACATGCCTAGCTGTTCTTTCAGGGACAGAACTGCCTCTGTCCTGTTGAGACTTGCTTGTTGAATGTTATTGAAAAGAGATAGAGCTCATTTGTCAAGGCATATTGTTATGACTTGGATTGAAAAAAAATTTCCCCCTAAAGCATTAATTTCTACAGTGTAAGACAGGTTGTGTTGGGTGATATGATTTTCATCTGACATAAAACATATTAACAGAATTTTTTTCAGCAAGTACAATGGAATTTTGTAACATCACAAGCCACCAGACACTTCTCGCTTTCAAAGTTTGAAGTACAGCTCTTTTTCCTCTTTTTTTTTTTTTTTTTTTTTTTGAGTTGGAGTCTCACTCCATGGCCCAGGCTGGAGTGCAGTGGCACACTCACGACCACCCCAGTGTCGATCTGCTGGGCTTAGGTGATCCTTCCCCTTCAGCCATCCAAGTCGCCGGAACTACAGGCCCGCGATACCACACCCAGCTAATTTTTTGATTTATTGTAGAGATGAAGTCTCGCCAAGTTGCCCAGGATGTTCTCGAATCCTGGGCTCAGGCAATCCTCTCACCTCGGTCTCCCAAAGTGCTGGGATTACAGACTTGAGCCACTGTGCCCGGTCTCTTTTTCCTCTTAAAGCTAACGATTTCAGTAGATTGAAGATTTTCTACATAGAGTAGGTTTCTCTGCGCCTTTACAGTGTTTGAATGGTAGGTAATTGGGCCTTTAATTAAATACCTGAGACTGATAGGATATGTGCTAGACGGAGTCAGGGGCAATTTTCCCTCCTTCTCATTTTATTGTGTGCACTTTATTGGAAAGACAGTTTAGCCCCAAGTTCATTGTTCAAGTCTACCAAGAGAAAAAAAAATCAATTATATTAGTTATATGGCATTTAGTCCAAAAGGTATAAAATATAATTTTCTGAGGAAAGAAAGGCATATTTGAAGGCTCTATTCCTCGCCAGACATAATTTTCTTTCTTTCTTCTTGGCTTTTGTTTGTTGCTGTCTCTTCTCTTGGGTCTTTTCTCAGCTTCTCTTGATTGTCCCAGAGTATATGGGGACCTCTTGTCTACTAGTTCCCTATCAGTGCAGGAAAATTCAGACTGGACATTTGATATACGTGATAGCCTTGAATTGGAACCTGGGAGACCTCTAACTATAGGATGCATAATTGATTAAGGGCCCCTGCTACTGTGCTCTGCAATTTATTGTTGTATTGGCACCAAGACCATGGTTCTCATGGACTAATCCTAGTCAGTGACTGAGTACTGCTGTCACTGGCTTGAGAAATCCCCTAGGGTCTCCTGGAACCTGCCTTAGTCTGTGCAGCAGTCTAGAACGCTTCTACCCAACCTTCTTTCTGTCTTTTTCATGTGGGGGCAGACCTGCACTGCCCTGTCTTTTGGAGAAGTGTTCACCTTGAAACAACCCTTATTGTTTAATCCCATGTGGGTATCTGCTTCTTGCAGAATCAGGACTCACTCAATGTACCAGCAATGTGCTCACTGAACTACTACCTTTCCCCTCATCCTGTGTGAAGACTTGCCATGGTGATGGGCTTCTTTTGTAGTTGCCTCCTTGGTGTTCACTAACTGGCAAACACCCAGACAGTCGCCTGCTTGCTCGGGCTCCTGTTTTCTGGTTCTTGCTGACCTTCTTGAGGGCACTTTCGACACTCTGCCTTGACATGTTCTCTTACTTTGGCTACGTTGACAAAGCATCCTCTGGGTTTTGCTTCTGATTCCATCATTACTTCTGTGTAGCCCTCTCTACTAAATCATATGTCTGTCTGTGCATGTTGGTCCTACCATGATTTTCTCATTTTCCCATGTGATCTCAACCACACCCAAGGCTTCCCCTCCTCCTCCTCCTCCTCTTTCTTCTTCTTCGTCTAGAAAGCAGGGTTTATTGAGAGGACAGAAAAGCTCCCATAGCAGGAGAGGAACCAAGGGGGGTTGCCCTAGGCTTCCCCTTCTACATTACACTCAGATCCTTTATCAAAGTTGTTGTCTAGGGAATACCACCACCTTGCAATCTCATAATAGACACTTTCTGAAATTCTCAGTATGTCTAAAACCCAGTTTACTCTCCTTCACCCCCAAACCATCTGATACAGTCAATAGGACCTCCAGCCTTCCATTCTCTCAAATTGGAAAGTTGAGCTAGTCACATTTAAACTCTGTTTCTCTTGACTCTTCACCACCCCATCCTTATCCAATATCCATTTAATCCCCTCTTTGTAGTATTTTGTGAATCCTACAATAGAAGTGAAAAAGTATGCTCTGAAAACTATAAAACATTGTCGAAATATATGAAAGAAAATAAATGGAAATGCATCCCATGTTCATGGATTGGATGGCTTAATATCAGTAATTTGGTGTTACTGCCCAAACAGATCTACAGACTCAATGTAATTCCTATCAAAATCTCAGTGGTTTCTTTGCAGAAATGGACAAACTGAACCTATTCTGAAAATGCAAGGGACCCAGAATAACAAAGAATAATGAAAAAGAAGATAAAAATTGAAGGACTCACTCTTCCTGATTTTAAACACATTACAAAACTTATAGGCAAAACTTACTACGTTAATAAACGCAGTGCGATACTGGCAAAAAGATCAATATATAGATCAGTGAAATAGAATTGAGAGTCTAGAAATAAACTCTCACACTTATGGTCAATTGTTTTCCAACAGGGGAGCCAAGAGAATTAAATGGGGGAAATAATATATTTTGTGTGTGTGTGTGTGTGTGTGTATTTGTGTGTATGTGTGTGTTGGAGTCTTAGTCTGTCACCCAGACTGGAGTGCAGTGGCATACTCACAGTCACCCCATTGTCAACCTGCTGGACTCCAGCAATCCTTCCACCTCACTTCAGTTTTCCAAGTATCTGGAACTAGAGGTATGTACTACCATGCCTGGCTGGATACTGACATGCAAAAAATAGAAGAAGTTGGGCCCTTATCTCATGTCATATACAATCAATAACTCAAAATGGATCAAAGACCTACATGTAAGAGCTACAACTATAAAATTCTTAGAAGATGCTAACAATGTCTTCATTTAGAAGTTTTGGGCCGGGTTTGGTGGCTTAGCCTGTAATCCCAGCACTTTGGGAGACTGAGGTGAGAGGATTGCCTGATCCCAGGGATTTGAGACCAGCCTGGGCAACTTGGTGAGACCTCATCTCTACAATTAACAAAAAAAAATTAGCTGCGCATGGTAGTGCGCGCCTGTAGTTCGGACTACTTGGAAGGCTGAGGTGGAAGGATTGCTGGAGCCCAGCAGGTCAAGACTGGGGTGTCCGTGAGTGTGCCACTGCACCACAGCCTGGGCAACAGAGTGAGACTCCGATTAAAAAAAAAAACAAGCAGAAATTTCGAGGGAAGACTTCTAAAGCAGTTAAAGGATGGTTGAATGGGAGCTGGGTGTGTGGGCAGAGAAGTAGTCGAGCAATGAATGGCTAATTTGTCCAGAGAAGCTGCCACCTGCCTCTGGCATACTCTGTTGGTGCCCCTTCCTCCATCTTTCTGGAGAAGGAAGACAAGGAGAAAAAAATTTCTAGCAGGATGTTGCCTACTCAAGGGAGTGAGAGGCATTTGTTAGAATGTTCTACCTACCTTGGGGGTGAAGATGATTGCTACTATTTCTTTACTTCAGGTTCCTGCTCATCATTTGAATCATGTGTTCTGTCATTTGTGTTCTGTAGTGTACTGACTCAGAGTTAATACTTTTTTTTCTTGAGTTGGTGTCTCACTCTGTCGCCCAGGCTGGAGTGCAGTGGCACGCTCACGGCCGCCGCAACCTTGACCTGCTGGGCTTAGGCGATCCTTCCACCTCAGCCATCCAAGTAGTTGGAACTACAGACGTTTGCCACCATGATCAGCTAATTTTTAAAAAAATTTATTTTATAGACAGGGTCTCACCATGTTGCCCAGGCTGGTCTCGAGCCCCTGGGCTCAGGCGGTTTTCTCCCTCAGACTCCGAGTGCTGGGATAATAGGTGTGAGTCGCTGCGTCTGGCTGAGTTAATACTTTTAAAACTATTTTATGTGCTTATACCACTTGAGTGGGGCCAACAGTCCTAACAGTCAGAGGTCAGTAAACTTTTTCCATAAAGATCTAGAGAATGAATATAAATATTTAGCCTTCACTGGCCATATTACTTAATTCTGCTGTTGCAACTTGAAACAGTCATGGACAAGACACAGATAAGTAGGCATGGCTGTATTCCAATAAAATTTTACTTATAAAAACAGGTACTAGGCTGGATGTGACCCATGGGCAGGAGTTTACTGACCCTTGCTGAAGATGACAAGTAACTATATAAACCTCAGTTAAAAGCCAGCGTTTTGGAATCAGACACAGTGGATTTTGCAGTCTCATTTTCCCATTACTCAATGTGTGATCTTGGGCAGGGAATTAACCTCTCTGTGTCTCAGTCTGCTCATCTTTTATGACAGGGACAATCATACTGATTTACCAGTTTCATCAGGATTAAGAGTCATGATATATGCAAAACATTTATCTTGATTGCTGGCACATTGACTTATCTCTCATAGGTAAAAGTCTAAAAGAAAAGTACACCAAAATCTCATTCTATGCGGTAGCCAACCACATGAAAGTGGTTCTAAAGGAACCCCTCCTTTTTTAAAGAAAGCCGGATTTATTGAGAAAACAGAAAAGCTCCCACAGTGGGAGGGGTCCCAAAGGGGTAACCCAGGAATCCTTTATCATAATGTAATAATTTGTAGGAATGTGTTGCTTAATATCCCAAGGGCTAGTGAAGAATTCTGCCTTAAAGTGATTTGAAAGGTCAATGAAGAAGCCAGATTTCAGATGAGCAACCATTTTACACCTGAGAAGGGCTGCACCCTTGGGGGACTGACTGGGAGTGCCTTCATGCTTCTTCAGGTCCTGGGAAGGGGGTCAAGTCATTAGTTCCCTGATGACTGAAGGATGGCTTCAGGCTCTTCTCCCATGAGGACTGATTGGCTTGGGCCCAATGTGGTAGTGGGTTTAGGTTATGGACAGGTGGTAGACTTGCTCGCTGTGACTTACTTGCCAGTGAAGATGTATTTTTGCTAACATGTTTTTTCCCCACTATCCACCTAGTGTCCTCTCCATCTTATATGTATGATGAGGGTGGGCTGTATCTTGCTCTATCACTATTTAAACAGAGAAGGATGTTCTTGTATTGCCCACCAAGAAGATCTCATGATGGGCATGGTGGGACAGAGTTCAAAGAGCAATCCCTTCCTATCTTTCCTCTTGGGTTGTGGTTGCCATCGGATTCAAAGAGAAACTTCTGAAAGTTTAGGAAGAAGCTCAATTCCCATCCATCATTTAAGATTGTGTGCAAGGGTCTCTGCATCTAGAAAGCCTTCCACATCTTTCCATCCACCAGTCTGTTTTGGGGATCAGGGCTTTCCTAGGATAAGCAGTACTGCTTCTCACACAGGAGCATGATGATGTGAAGTCCCTTGCAGCAGGTTCTGTGTTTTTTACGCCTGGAATAAAGTAGAAACTTAATGTATTTCTAAATGCATAATTGCAGAGGAGTCAAGAGTCTTATGCTCTATTATATCATTAATTATTATTTTATTTTTTTGACTCTTCAACTAAGACAGCAGAAGAGATGATTTATTTTACATTCATTACACTTGGCCACAACTCAACACAGAACTAGTCCAGAATGTCACAGGTCCAGGGCAAAGGACCAACAGGGACTGCTTTGGTATGATGAGCAAGGTGGGTCTCTCAGAGGTGGTCTTTATGATTGAATGGCATGGAGTTATAGATTCCTGGAGATACAAGTTAGACAGCATGCAGTCTGACATCTTGTACCAGGGTCCCGAGCCACTGGCATTCCATGTTTCTGCTTCTGTGGCCTCCATGGGTGCACAAGCTAGATGCTTACTTGGACCTCTGCCTCATCTTTCTTCTTTTGTGCTTCAGCCTGTGCATTCGCATCTTCCTCCACTTGTCCCTCACGGCACGGAAGTTTCTAAGAAGATGGCGCTAAGGCCAAGAGAATTTAATTATTATTTTAAATGAGATGATTCACGTGCAGCAATCACACAATCTCAGGCACCTAACAAACTGTTGGCTATGTTTTCTATCAGTTAGGACCATTCTACTCAAGGCAATGGAAAATCCAACAACTGGAGGTTTAAACAGAAAGGAATGTTCTTGTTTTGCCCATCAATAAGATATCATGATGGACATGGTGGAATGGTGGCTCCATGATGTCATCAGAGGTCTAGACATTTTTTATGTTTTTTCTCTAGTGGGCATAGAAGGACCCATTTTTGCTCATGTTTCCATGGTTACAGAATGGCTGCTGTGTCTCCCTGCTCAGGTCTCTGTATGGGTATAGAGATGGGGAAAGAGACAAAAGGTCCAAGGAGTAGCTTTTCTAGAAGCCCTACCTGCCTGTGACTTTCACTTATTTCTTATTGGCCAGGATTGAGTCAGGTACCGGACTGTGGTTGTGGATGGGGTGGGATCTGCCAACTTATCCTATCAGCTAAAGTTCATTGTTCTAGCACCACTCCGCCTGGCTTCCAAAAGGCAGTGAGTATGTTGCTGGGTCTCTCAGTGGATCACAGTGGTGACAGATGAACAAACTTTCCTCCCTGTATTCTCCTCTATCTTACTCTTCTCTCTGGTTTTCATCCCACTAGTATCGCTCACTGCAACTCAAAGTGAGGTCTCCGGACTAGCAACACCAGCCAGCGTTCCCTGAAATGCACATTTTCAAGTTTTGCCCCAGAACTCCAGAATCAGAAACTCTGGGAGTACAACCCAGCAGTCTGTGCTTCTGCATGCTCTGCAAGGGATTCTGATGCGTGCTTGGATTTGCCAACCTCTGCTCACTCCTACTTATCTCTCTTATTCTCCCTTCTTTTCTCTCCCCCTCTTCCCCCCATCTTTTGTTTTCTTTTGGGTGACTGGTTATTCAATAGAATCAAAGCATGAACATTTTCTATTCTGTGCTGTTCAATTAAATCTCAGGTGGATTTATATTTGCAGTCTAGTTTTTAAAAATACTGGCTGATTTGATTGGCTCTTGGATTTGATGAGTTTTTTATTGTGCATAACCCTAGACTGCAGGTAAAAAAAGAAATTTCTAGCTTTTGATCAGCATGACTCAAACAAAGTTCATTATTATTATCTTTTCTTCATGGAGATATTTTATTATACATGTGAACAGAGGTAATGGACAATTAGTTTTCATGTCATGAAGACTCTGTGTATATCTTTCAAAATAATTTTGTGGCTGGGCTCGGTGGCTCAGCCTGTAATCCCAGCACTTTGGGAGGCTGAGGTGAGTGGATTGCCTGACCCTGCGGGCTCGAGACCAGCCTGGAAAACTTGGTGAGACCTTGTCTCTACAATATATCAAAAATTAGCTGGACGTGGTAGCACGTTCCCGTAGTTCTGGCTACTTGGAAGGCTGAGGCAGAAGGATCACCGAAGCCCAGCAGGTCGATATTGGGGAGGCTGTGAGTGTGTCATGGGTGCCAGAGTGAGACTCCAACTCAAAAAAAAAAAAAAAGAATTTTGCAAGGGAATATATCTAATTCTTTTTTATAATTTCAATGAAAGCAACAATCTCGGAAAATAGCAATCACCAGGAAGAAACCATTTATGGAATTAAATACAGATGACTTATTTTAGAGTGCACACCTTTCAGTTTCAATAGGGAAAAAAATGACTATATGTATTTGAGATGTGAGATAAAATTAACATGAGGAGGAGAGGAACAATGCAAATTGTGTGGGTAGGAATTTGTTTTCCTTTTGGATTCCAAGAGTCACTGCCATCAAACTAAAAATCGGCCTTCTTCAAGAGAAAACAGGGTTTTGTGCCAGCTTTGTTTTATTATTATTCTTTATACTATTATTTTTGGCTTGCAGACAGCAGCTTTCTGCAACAAAGATTCATAAATGGTTCTTCATATTTGACGTAAATGTCAAGCTTGTCAATTCCTGAGCCTGCAGATTTTGTAAAAATATCACTCACCAGCATCTTCATTCTAGCTTGGAATGGATTCAGGAAAATGTCCTTGGCTCCCAAATAGCTTTGAATAAGGTTTGGACGCTCCAGGGGGCTGGGCTTGGCTCCAGTCTCATTGCCCTTTGCCATTTTCAGGTAAGGACAGAGATCTTCAGTCATCCGTGCCTTGCAAGGTCTGGGCCTATCAATAAGCAGACAAAGCTGCACTTTCCATGGCCCTGCCCCTTTTACACAAACATAGATGCATAGTCTGAAAGTAGCACAAGAAAGTCAAATGTGAAAAGCAACAAAAACTGAGTGAGGAAGAAAAATGTCTGCCTCGCCCTGCAGAGAGTCTTACTCAACTGAAAGGTCTTCTCTTTGCCAAGGTTTACAGCTCTGGGCAACTCCTGTTTCCAAGCTGCTTTGGGTTTCAGGAACCTGTGGACTCTAGAGATAAAGCTGGAGACTGGCTTCTCACAGTTTTTTTTGCAAGTTCCTTTGTAATTCTACCCAAGAATTTTATCTGAGTCTTGCAATGATGGTATGCGTGTGCACATCCAACAGGCATATATACGGCATCCCATTGGCCTACAAGACCTCAAATGATGTGGCCACTGACTGCCTCTTATGTGCTTCCCACTCCCCTTACTCTGAGCAAACAGCCTGCCTTTCTCTCTATTCCTCAGGCTGCCCACACTCAGTCCAGTCTCCAAGTCTTTGCACTTGTGGTTTCCTGACTTGTCATACTTTTCTCCAAGGTATTCACATAGTTCTTCGTTCTCCCAAGAGAACTTTCCTGACCTCTCTTGCTCAGGTATTCCCTCTCTGCTATCCCTTATCAGGCTATATTTTTCTTTATATCACTTATCTGGGCTTGCCATAATTTATTTCTTTGTTTACGTATCTGATTTCTCCATTAGAAAATATTCTTGATGGGAGCAGGGTCTTTGTTTTATATCTTGCTTTGACTCACTCTTCTAGAACTTGGTAAATACTGAGTGTTTAAATAAGTGTTTGTCTATGTTAGGTAGATAAATGAATGCATGGAATATGTTCCTAAAGTTTGGTAATTTTGATTTGGGTGGAGTATCATATTACGTATCACTTCACTCAGGAATTTTAATTGACTCTTCCAATGGTGATATGTATGCATACATCCAATGATGGTCCATCTATATCCATTTTTTTGGCCTATTCATCCATTATCTATCTATCATCTGTCTGTCTATCTATCTATCTATTCGTCCTATCTATCTCTGTCTCTTTATCATCTACCTCCCTATCTACCATCTCTCTATCCATTCATCATATTTATCAATTTATTGCTCTATCTATCTAAATTAGGTTTCAGATACAAAGCACCAACCTGAGCAGAGTGATTTCGTGAATAGGATTAGAAAAGAGGTTAAAACTGGGGTGGCTTCTAGAGGGAAATGGAACTTTTCATCATCATGATCGATTTAATGTGATTGATTAGTAATGAGGAAACAGTGATTAAATATCATGGTGAATTCAAATTGTACATTAGCAAATGCTCTGTTAATTGTATTAGTGTGAAGATATACTTTTTGAAAATCCCAGCATAAAAAGGACTAAATAAAGGGAGATGGTTCTTATATAATTTGTTTTCTTCAAAGGCTTAATATTCATGATACTGAAGATAACATTTATTATAGTCAGGAAGCAGCCCTTTTTCTTTTACTTCCCTCTTCCTTCTTTCTAGTCCTCCCGCCCTTCTTCTTTCATCTTCTTTCTTCCTTGACTTTTCTACTCACTGCATTCTTGGCTTCTTCCTTTGACTCTTCATAAGGTGAGGAAATTCTTTTTTATTCTTGTCTCAGTTTTATTTGTACAAATAGCACAGGAGGACACCAGCTCCACGCAAATAGCAGCTTAGGGGTCACACTAGTCCTTCTGTCCTCACGTTGGCAGACAGGGGCCTCTACTCCGGAGCCTCTGTGGGGTCCTAGTCACCTTTGGGAGCCTGAGCAGGAGCTGGAGCTGCAGGTGAAGCTGCGGCCTGGGCCTTAGTTTGATCCTTGGCAATACAGGCATGAATATGCTTCTCAAGCTTGGGTTGGGCAATGTATGCAAGTCAAGTAAGCTTGCGGCTAGGGTTGGGATCTTGGGCTTACCCTCCTTGGACTTTAAGGGCCTTGATAGCCTCAGCATGTGAACTCATGCATGGCCTTGGCGTTGTTGCCCTACATCTTCTTCAGGCCCTTCTTGTTGTGCTTCTTGGCAAAGTGCATGCTACTCAAGAACTTGGGGTCCATCCCCTTAAGAGACTTGTATCTTTGTGATCAGGGTTTCTTGATGCCATTTCTGTGCCATTTTCAGGACTGTCTTTGTGTGGTGTGGTTCCTGGACTCGGCCATGTCTGCACTGTAACCTACTGCTCCTGAAGTGCCTGGGACTGGAAGAGCAGAAGTTCTTAATAAAAAAATAATTGAAATGGGTAATTTCACTTGTGTGATGACATCTCTTGGCCCCTTATTGTAATAATAATATCATATACCCAGTGGTGGGCACTTTCTGTACACTGCCTCAACTTTCTCTCTGTGAAATGGGGATTATGGTAAGTGCTGCTTAACTAGAGAATTAAATCAGGGCTAGAATACGTAGGCAACTACTTTAAAGTCACATGGCTAGATAAATATCAGGATTTGACTTGGAGAGTTACCTTTCATATACATTATCTTCCTCTCCAAATACTGTTATCCATGTGCATAAAAGAAAAATACGGTTTTTACTTCTCATTTTGAAATAATTTGAGACTTATAAAAATGTTGCAAAAATAGTACAAAGGGCCCTCCTATACCTTTCACCCAGCTTTAAAAATGTATGCAACTTACAGGGCCATAGTACAATTTAGGTTATATGTTTTTAGCAAGAATGTCAAGGAAATAATATTGTGTCTTTCTCAGTGCTTTGTATCGGGTACATATGATGTCACTGTGCTTTATTACTGGTCATATTAACCTTGATCTTTTGGCTAAGGTTATATCTGTCAGGATTCTCCAGGATATTTTCTTACTATCAAAGTACCTCTCACAAGATATTTTTTAATTTCAAGGGATAAGTTACTATTTATCCCTTGAAATTAAAAAATATCTTGTGAGGGGTACTTTGATAATAAGCAAATATCCTGTTTTAGAAATCATACTTAAAAAAAATCAACTAGTTTCGTATTTGTTGATGATTCTTTTTGGAACAATTATTAGTGTGGTACATGCAAATGGTATTATATTTACTTTATTCTTTCTACATTTGTTAATTGGAATTCTATGATAAGGAAGAGTTATGTCTTATCCTTTGATTTGTTAGTAGTGAATTCATGGATAGTCATTTTATTTTATGGATTATAATTCATTAATATCAGTGTTTTTTGTTGTTGCTGTTATTGTTCCAATTGTCCTCAGATTTGCACATTGGAATATCCTTTAACTGAGTCTCCAATTAGTAGTTTTACATTCCTGTATCCTTTTCTAAACATTTTATTAATTTTGGACACCATAGGATATTGCCGGAATGTCTCATATTTCTTTTACTTCAGTACTGGAATAAGTACTCTCCAAGGAGAATGGAAAAGGGATTTAGAAACCAAGATCTGGAGCGTGGTGTACTCATTGCTGCTGTTGTATAGCATTGCTTCTTAGTTCTCTTGAAGAACAGGGCTATTTCCTAATTGTGTGTGTGTGTGTGTGTGTGTGTGTGTGTGTGTGTGTGTGTGTATTGATACACACACATACACATATGCCCATCTGTATCTATATAGCTACCTGTCTATTTATATATTAAGGACCATGAGTTTATACTGTTACTAATTCTAATCCAATGCCACAGTGTTCATTCTAGCTTTTCCCTGTATTTGTAACTCTTTTCTTCAACAGTGAAACACCTGTCCCTCATTATCCATAATAAATTTACTAACTCACTTAATCCTAGTGTGTTATACACACACATATATATAATTTATATATAGCTTCGAAATTGCTGACACATATGCCACTTGAACAGAACATGTACTAACAAGAATACAACAGATGTGCACATTTCCTTTTGTCTTTAGCTTTCTAGTATATAGTCAAAATATTGTTTTACAAAGTTACTTAGGTCAGTTATTTTCTTCTTTTAGCATGGTTCTGTTATTTATTTGCAATTGAGTTAGGATCATTTGTTATTGTTTCAATTTCATTTTGGGTCCCTGTCCCACCACCATCACTGCTGCTCTGGCTGATGTTAATTATTTATTAGTTCTTTGAGTAAGTGAAACATTAACATTAACATTGGGTAAGTGAAACATTAACATAGTTTTAAAAGTCAATAACATAGTCACCAGGTGCGGCTCCTTGCCCCTCCATCTCTGCAATCCCATTCCCGTTCCCCTATCCTTTCCCCATTCCTACTCACCCTTCTAGGTAACCAGCCGAATTAGTTTCTCAGTCATATCTCCTGTCTATTTTGCACAAAAGAACAAATACATGACTATTTTATTATATCTCCTTTGTTCTTATGAAGGATAGCATATTATAGCTATTACTTTGTACTTCTGTTTTCCCCCACTGAACAGTGTGTCCCAGAAATTTCAGTTCATAGAGATATTTCCCATTCCACATTTTAATTTTCCCCACTGAGATGTAACTTACATTTAATAAAGTGCACAGCTTTTAAGAATACAGCTTGATGATTTTTTTCATGTGCTTATGCAAACACCATTGAGTTGATGATTTGAAACATTGCTGGTGCACTAGAACTTTCCTTCATGTTTTTTTTTCTCAGTCACCCACACCCATCTACTAGCCAGAGTAACTATTATTCTGATTTTTGTCACCATTGGTTAGTGTTGCCTGTTTTTGAGCCTCACATAATCAGACTCATATGGTACATCCGATTTTTCTTATGGTTTTGTTTGCTGCACAGTATGTTTTATCCACACTCATTTAAACCAGTGGATAAGTCTTGGATCTGAAAGCTTCATCTTTTTCTGTTATTTTGCAAGATTGATGTAAGAGGACAGCTTGCAAATATTATAGCATTCTGTACCTTGCTTTGTGAAAGATTATAGCCTGTTAAGAATAGATAGCTTACAAGATTTTTAAAGACTGGAAACTCCAGTGGTTTCTGGGTCTTCACATTATAATCATCTTAGGAGAAAATTCTGCCAAACAACTTGAAAACAAGTCACAGCCAATTGGTTTGAAAAAAATGTGTGTAAACTTCTTCTATAAGTAACTTTGAGTTGAATCAACATAATTCTACTGAAATATATGTCCTAGGGGGCAGAGATGATGTTTCTTTTATTTATCTCCACGCAATTACCTAGAGCATGGTTGGTGAACAAATGAATAATTACAAAAACAATTGCTAAAGAATAAAAAAAGATAATAAATGCTGTAATTTATTCATTAATTACTAATTCACTAAAATTTACTAATTATCACTAATTTATTATTATGTCATGCATTGAGAATTGGGCTGGGTCTAGCTGGGGCTATGTGGCCCCAGCTGTCAAGGCTGATGCCTGTGAGCTGGCCTGGCCCTTATTCCCTTGAATTGACCAAGTCTGAGCTCACCAACAACTCAGGAGGCTGCAGAGTCCATATTAGGTGATGCCTAGGGCTGGGAACACATGGGCAAAGGGTTATGTGGTTTTTTTCCCCCAATGAGCTGAAGCCGTCTAGTTCATCCAATTACTCTAACTAGGGGTGTTAAGGAGGAGTAGTAGTAGTAGTAGTAGTAGTAGTAGTAGTAGTAGTAGTAGTGTTGCTGTTCCCTGGGGAGCAGAAAGAAGCCTTAGTCAACAATTCTAGGTTGAATGCTATCTGGACAACCTGCCAAGTGGCACATTATGGGAGTGAAGACACTGCCATTTATTTACTGGTTGGGATCACAGCATAGTACGTAGCTTTACCCACAGAAAACAAAGAAAACAAACAAACAAACAAACAAACAAACAAACTTTGCATTCTTAGCTTTAGCAGTTTTTGCAAGATAGAGGATGGCAGTAGAATGAGAAAAAGATGTTCCCACTGGTAACTTGTCCAGGTTTCTCTATTAAACACTCCTACTTAGCCCAAATGTACAGGGTGAACATTACGATATACTCATAGATGGTTTTATATTTTTGATTCTGCTCCCTCCTGAGCAGAAACAAGCTGAGACCCAAGACTCTGTTTTCTATTTTAAATTCCTCTCCCTGGTAGCTGGAATTACCTGCTGAAGGAAATTCCACAGCTCAGTAGTGATCATCTCCTACAGGCAATTTCAACTAATTAGAGGAGAAATGTCCTAATTTACAAGGGAAAAGACAGTTGCCTTGAGAATAATTAATTTCTGCTATGAAAGATGCATATATTAGTACAGTTACCTTCAAGAATTAATTATCCCATTTTGGACTATTTGTCTTTTCTGGAATGTTGCTTACTTCAAAATGTAATTAAAATATTTAGCACATAACATGTTGAAAATCATTGCTGTGCTGTGATGAAGCCAGTATGCGAGGAAGGAAATACTGGTTTGTAAACATGTTGCAACTTCTCATTTTAATTATTTTAGGCAAGTATAGTGGACGTTTCTTCTTCTTTTATTTATTATTTTTTTTTGAGCTAGGGTTTTACTATCTTGCCTAGACTGGAGTACAGTAGCATGATCATGACAATCATGGCTCACAGCAACCTTGACCTCCTGGGCTCAGGTGATCCTTCCACCTCAGCCTCCTAAGAAGCTGGGACTGCAGGTGCGCACCATCATGCCTGGCTAATTTTTTGATTTTTGGTAGAGATAAGGTTTTGCTCTGTTACCCAGGCTGGTCTCGAACTCCTGGACTCAAGCAGTCCACCTGTCTCAGCCTCCCAAAGTGCTGGGATTACAGGTGTGAGCCACCATGCCTGGCCAGACATTTCTTCTGAGATAATAATATGTATGTAATTCTTCGTTTTCTTGTGAATTTGAGATTGAGCTGCCTTGTTCTAATGCTATGAGTGGATAAATAAATAATTGATTTTTTTCCCTCATGAGACTATTTTTTTTTGAGTTAGAGTCTCACTGTCGCTCAGGCTGGAGTGCAGTGGCACATTCATGGCCACACCAGCATTGATCTGCTAGGATCTGGCAATCCTTCCGCCTCAGACTTCTAAGTAGCCAGAACTACAGGCGCACACTACCACGCTCAGCTAATTTTTTATTTATTGTAGAGATGAGGTCTTGCCAAGTTGCCCAGGCTGGTCTTGAACCCGCAGGCTTAGGCAATCCTCTTGCCTTGGCCTCCCAAAGTGCTGGAATTCCAGGCTGAACCACCAAGCCTGACCTCATGAGGCTATTTTAATCACCATGATCTGTGGATGCCAAGGGAGCTTTAGGTGGTGATTACATCTCTCTTGATGGCTCCACAATTGTCTCTAAGCACTTGTGTCTTGGAGATGCAACCGAATATATTACAGACAACTGCTCTGTGAATTGCCAAGGTGCAGATCATGCATTGTTGGAAGCTTTCTGGTTCTGCATGCCTCTTTTAGAACTCTGCTATTTCTCATCAGGAGGTGGAGTTTATTTCCTCTCCCTTGAACCTGAATGGGTCTTTATGGCCATCCCAACAAATGGAATGTGGCAGAAGAGATGCTATATGACTTCCTAGGCCAGATCATAAAATTCAGCATGGCTTCTACCTTTTCCCTGAACATTTTCTCTTGGAACTCAGCCGTCATGTTGTGAGGAAGCCCCTACCACACAAAGAGGCCAAGTATTAGTTATTCAACCAGTAACCCTAGCTAAGATCTCAGCCAAGAGCCAGCCAGCATCAACATCAAGACATGTGAATGAGTGAGTTTTCAGAGAACTCCAGTCTTCAAGCTACTCCAGCTAAGACTGAGAGGAATAGAAGTGAGCTATTTTTGACAAGCCTTGTCCAGGCTGAAAATTTGTGAACAAAATTGTGATAATTTGTTATGAACCATAGTAACTGGAACACAAGACGAGACTTAGTTACTGCAAAGAATACTTTTTCAGGGAAGTTCATTTGTGGTGGGTTGTAGAGCAGGTATTTGATTAATGTTTGTCAAAGAAAATGTTTTATGAACTAAAGATCAATTAGATAGTCCATAATTGAGGCTGATTTTTTTACTTTACCTGAATGAGTTTAGATGTCTGTCAACACACACACACACACACACACACACACACACACACACACACACACACACGCACATACATCTTAATATATGTCAACGTAACCATGTCTCTTCTGCTTTAATGCAGTGCTGTCTAAACTTCTTGGATTATTCATAGCTCTATTCCAGACCAAGTGGAGCATAGGGAAATCTTTATTTCTCTTTTATTTCTCACACACATTTTTCTTCAAAGTTCTAAAGAATATTTATAATTTCCCCCTACCTTGGTTCCAAGGTCTGCTGATACTAGCCTGCAGAGGCAGATAGGACTGCTTGCCCTTTCTCTGGGGGCTATAAAATGCTATCTCTGTGACTGGAGTTCTTATGAATCCAAAGAACTAGGAGATGAGCTTCAAGTGGAAATGTGTTCAGTAATAATTCCCTTCACCCCATAGCCAGAGATGGCATTATAGCAACTTGGTGATTTCAAAAATCAAACACACATCAACCCTTTGCACCCTCACATTTTTAAGAAATCTGTAAAACAAGGAAAATAACAACTTTCCACTCACCTCCCTCACAGTTGCGTGGAGCAGAATAATGAGTGTGTGAGCTTGCAATGTGCTTCACAGTGATGTGGAGGGGCAGAGCTGCATAGAATGTATCGCTAACAACATCACATCATTCGGGAACGCCACCGAAATTGACCACCAAAATTGCTGTATCTATCTCAGCATCAATTCATGAAAGTTCGCCTGATGAAAAAGCACCCTTCTCTCCTCCAGCACTAAAAATTGCCTTTGGACTTGTGTTTAAGCAATTGGCAGTGCAGTTTTTCTTCCCCATGGCCTCCATCATCGTTGGTGCTAATGGAAACTCATTTATACCATTGTCGATGGCTCCTCTCGCTGACAGGAACGTATGTTACTCTAGGGATCACCCTGTGGCTTTCAACAGGAAGTTTGCTCTGCCAATTTTAATGCAAACTCTTTCATTTCTTTGTCAAATATCGTCAAGGCATTTTCACAGCATTGAGGATGATTTGTTTTTCCCAGGTGTTGATTGCTTTTTGGAGATGATAACATGGTTCCTTTTTATTTTGCAAGTCCATGTCAATAGCAGAAACTTTACAGATATCTATATAGGAATTCTACAGTTATCGGTGCTACATAAGGCTACTTTTAGAAAAGGGAGCTGGAAACTTGACAGGGTATGAAGAATCTATCCTGACTGTGAGGCAGATTTTTTAGAAACCAACGACATTCATTAAGATTCTCCTGGATGGAGATGTCATTTTCCTTCTTGGCATGCCATCCCAAGACCTTCCTGGTGGGTGCCAGTAGAACATCCAGACGGAATGCAGAACTTTCTATCGGTCCTTGGAACATTTGAAATCATCTAGGGAGATGACAGGAGGAGCTTTTCACATCTCAGAGAGGCCTTGACAGCATGTGGCTGTGATTCAACCCATAGACTAAAGTGCAGGGTGAAGGAGAGCCAGTGTAAACTTGTTTAGCAGGGTTTTCCTTGTGTATGAAATTGCCCTTTTTTTGTGGTGACTTCTGAGATCAAGCGACCAATGCAATTTTGCCAGTTGAAAAATTAGAAAAAAAATTTTTTAAATGTTCACTCTGACTCTAGTTAACATTTTATTTTATTTTTTTGTAGAGACTATGTTGCCCAGGCTGAGCTTGAACTCCTGACCTCAAGTGATCCTCCTGCCTCTGCCTATAAAAGCTCTGAGATTACAGGCATGAACCACCACACCCAGCCAGCTTTTCCAAGTTTTGAAAACTCAAACATTTTCTGTGGTGGGGTATGTTGATGTCAGAGGAAGCTCTGGGTAGAAAAAAAATTGGGAATTCTGGGGCCTATTGGGAACAGGTAAGTGTATGAATGAACTATGTGCCCAGATTCTCTCAAATTTTTTAAAACACTGCATTGACCAAACTAAGTAGGACCAACTATATCCCTTGCAGTGTCTAGAGCAAAATGAAAATATGGAGCTCCTTTTTTCAAAAATTAAGAATTTAAAGATATTAACAGCAGAGAATTAAACTGAGTGTGGAACCTGTCTGTACATACTTTGACGTTTTATGAAATGTCATATAAGTGGAAGGATACAGTATGCGGCTTTCGTGTCTAGCTTCCCTCACTTAGCATAATGCCTTGGAGTTGCATGTGTCAGTACTTCTTTCCTTTTTATCCCTGAGGAGTGCTCAGGTAGGTGGGTGCTCCACCCTTTGTTTCTCTATTTACCTGTTGAATGACATCGGATTGTTTCCAGTTTTGGGTTGTGAATAAAGCCATTATAAACATCTACCTTGAGGTGTGAGTGTGACATATGATTTCACCTCCCTTAGGTAAATACCTAGGAGTGGAATTGATGGGTCATATAGTCAGTGTGGGTTTGACTTTATAAGAACCATTTTTCATTTCTATTTGCAAATGGATGAGAGTTCCACTTGCTCTGCATTTTCATCAGTATTGTTAGTCTTTTTAACGTTAGCAATCCTATTAGATGTATGGAGACTTAATTTGGGTTTTCTTGATGATGAGTGCTTTTGCTCACTTAAAAAAATCTTTTGCTCACTTAGAAAAGTTGGGATGGATTGCTTGAGGCCAGGAGTTTGAGTCCAGCCTGAACAACAAAACAAGAGTTTGATTCTACAAATAATAATAATAATAATAGTTAGCTGGGCATGGTGGCACATGCCTGTAGTGCCAGTAACTGAGAGACTGAAGTGAGAGGATCACTTGAGCCCAGGGGTTTGAGGCTGCAGTGAGCTATGATCACACCACTGCTCTTTAACCTGGGTGGTTATTTTTCTTCTTATTATTGAGTGTAAGTTTCCTGGGTATTCTGGATACGTGCCATCTGCCAGAAATGTTTTGTAAAATTTTCCTAGTCTGTGAATTTCCTTTTCATTTTTCCTAACCGTGTCTTTCAGAGAGCAAATATTTTCAATCTTGATAATGTCTATTCTATTAATTTTTAAGTAGATATGCCTTTTGTGTTCTGATTTAGAAATCCTTACCTCATTCAATTTTCCAAACATTTTCTCCTAGATTCACTGCTTTAGCTTTAATAGCTTTAGCTCTTTTAATATATGGTGAACTTAGTCAACTTGGGGGTTTGATATGAAGTGAGGGTCAAGATTAATTTTTTTCCATACAAATATCCAATTGTTCCAGCATCATTTGTTTGCAAAGTCTGATTTTTATTTGCAAAAACACAGAGTCAGTGCTGTGTTGATTTGACACCCGTACAATCATAGGATGCTTTCTATGCACTTCTTTTGATTTCTTTTTGATTTGAGTTGGTTTGAGTAATAAACCTTGACCAGACTTAGTTTTGTCCAACTGATCACTACTAAGGACCTTAATTCACCAATGCCAGGGACAAAGGGGAGATAAACACTCTCCTAAACAGGTATGAGAAAGATCTACTTACACAGTACACTATTTTTTGGTGTTTATTTTTGATTAGAAGGCATTTTGCCAGTCTCCCATAGGCCCAGTGACAACCAGATATCTGATCACTACTACTTCTGTGGCCTCTTTGTTCTGGGAATCCCACCTCCCAGGCTCTCTTGCCATTTGCTGAAATCACGTGGTGTGTCCACACATTGGAAGGTGAGTGGAAGTCATGTGTGCCAGGGGCTGGGTCCATAAGCTGCCCCCCAGCCTGTTCCTCTGTGATTTTGCCCATCTGTTTGGTTCTAAATAATCATGGCAAATTTGGAAGCTAATTGCTGAATATGGCTGAGCTACAGGTTGGAGGAAGCTCAATCCCTTAGTTACCACCTGGAGAAGAGTATGCAGGCTATTCCATGAGTGAGAAATGAACCATTATTGTGTTAAGTTACTGAGATTAGGATTTAGTATTGCAAGTAATATTCCCATCTAAAGTAGTAAATTGTTAAAGAAGTGTGGAAATAGAGTGTGTCACTATGCCTAAAATTTTCCACTGGATTGCAGTATTCTGTGGAATGACCCTGGCTCAGAGCTGGCATGTGTTAGATGCTGACAACATTCCTAGGATCTCAGTTTATCTTTATCAACTATGTGTTCCTTGTTACTACGTGGGACTCCTAAGAAGGAAAAGATCACAGGGTGCAGTCATCCCTTATTTCACTCTCCGTGTCTGTGAATAAGACCTCAATAGTTCTTTAGCAACCAGTCTTTGGATTTGAGAAACCAAATCAGTGTTTTTTACTTTTATTTTTGTGACTGACAGTATAATAGCCCCCCAAAGATGTCCATGCCCCTGGAGACCTGTGAATATTGAACTTTGCAAAAGTGATTGTTAAGGTAGAGATTATCATGGAGCATGTGGGTGGACCCCCAATGTAAATTACAAAGGTCTTGATAAGAAGGAGGCAGAGGGTCACTGGGTGTAGTGGCTTATGCCTGTAGTCTCAACAATTTGGGAGGCAGAGGCAGGAGGATCACTTGAACCCAGGAGTTCGAGATCAGCCTAGGCAACATAGTGAGACCTCGTCTCTACAAAAAGTGAAAAAAGTTAGCCGGGTGTGGTGGCACGCGCCTTTAATCCCAGCTACTCGGTAGGCTGAGGTGGGAGGATTGTTTGAGCCCAGGAGTTGGAGGCTGTGGTGAGGCATGATTGTGTCACTACACTCCAGCTTAGGCAACAGAATGAGACTCTGACTCAAAAAGAAGGAAGAAGAGGGTCAGAGTTAGAGTAGGAGATATGACAGCAGAGGTGGAGATGAAAGAAAGATAGAGGGTGTTTGCAAATGTTACACTGCTGGCCTTGAAGGTGCAGGAAAGAACTATGAGCCAGATATGCAGGTGACTCCTAGAATCTGCAAAAAGTGAAGAAATAGATTCTCCCGTACAGCCTCCAGAAGGAACCAATGCTGTCAGCACCTTGATTTTTAGGACTTCTGACTTCCAGAAGTATAAGACAATAAGCCTCTAAATTTTTGTTCATTTGTTACAGAAACAATAAGAAAAGCACACAATGTTTGCTTAGATTTATATTGTAGTTTTGAAGTATTTGAAGATAGATACGTTTTCCCCTGCCCTCTTCACCTACTGAAACAGGGGAAGGAAACAGAACTCTTCATGTTCTAGCATAAACCAGCGATGTGGGGTGGGAGGGGGAGAGGGAGGATAGTGGGGGTACAGGACACGGATGACTGGCAATATTAAAGCTAAAGATGAACAAAGAAATTATAGGTCACATTACACCCAGAGTTCCCAAATCTTCCACCAAGGGGCTATATCAAATGTGTATCTGGAAGGGTGTTACAAACACCCTTTCTGTCTTTGATGGAAAATTCCATCTTCTAATTTGGTATAAAGAGTAGGTAATAACAGGAACAGTGTAGGTAGGTTCATTGTGGTTTTGTTGTCATTGTTACCACTTTTATTCAAGTCAGTGGAAAGTGACAATCTGTCCATTTAAAATGAAGGATATCAGGAATCTGTGGCCTCAGCCCTGCCTCCTTACCCCTTTTTCCATGTAAGCTAGCCTTCCTAAAATATTTGAGTTTTTTCTATTTGGGGGAAAAATTCCATCATGCAACTAAAATGCGGGCTTTTTTTTATCATATTATTTTTTCCAAACCTAGATTAAGTGGAACTGATTCATGGTAGAAGCATTTCACATCTGTGACAGGGACAACCCTTGCTCCTGTGTCTCCTTACCTCTTTTGGCAAGAAGATGCCCTGGCAGACTCTGTTTCCATCTGCCGGAGAGCCCTCACTTTTTAGCAAGTGATACATCATTGGCAATGAACATAATCTCTCTTTGGGCTTTTTTTTTCCTTCTTCTCACATCCTTGCACTTTTTTTTTTGAATTGGATTCTGTGTATCGCAATGGAAATGCAAGAATAAAATCTCCCACATTCTCTCCTAACCCTAAACAGTGCAGATAAACAGTCCTATGTCTATTGCATCAACATCTGTTACCTAGCAGGGTTGTTTCTAATGAAGCAATCAAGTTCTATACAGCGCACTTTCCCATTGCAGGGAAGGACAACATTCCCCAGAGTTTTCCCCTGCTTGGCTGTTGGTGATATGTGTACCTGAATTCTCAGAGATATTCAGTTACATTCTCTGGATTTGGGGCTGTGATGTGTCTCAAAGTGAGTCACATGGAAGTGCATGGAGATAGATACCATCAAGGAGCATCATTGAACATTTCCTGAGTCCCTGCTGGGCTGTACACACTGTCCTGCCTGTTTATGATGACTTGTCTGAAGGGCAGAAGACCCACTTGTCTCTCCTTGGGGTGGAGAGAGTCAAAGCTCTGTGAGAGCCTCCCCAGGCAGCACGGCCTTCTCCCTCAGTGGCAGGAGGCACCGCTCCTAGGGCCCATGAAAATGCTCTAATGTCCTTTATCATCAGGAGAAAGAGAACGACTTTAATCCAGCATAGATTACAGTCATCTTTCTACAAAGGGTTGTAAAAAGTAATATATTGAAATTAATAGAAATATGTACATTTATATACATTTTATGAATACATTTATGTAGATCATTTATAGTTGGATATATACATAATATGAATATTTGTACATAACTATACATATGATGCACTTGTAGATAAAACAAATATATAATTTATAGATTTATAATTATATTATATAATATATTGGGTTGATGCATATGTTCATAGCGTTTTCCGCTCACACATGCAAATGTTGCAGAATGGTTGACTGGGCACTGTTGATCACATTTGCCAATTCTTGCGTTGACTGATGTGGATCATCATGGATTAAAGTGCTTCAAAGGTTTTCATCAAAGCCTGATGGTTTTTCTGAACATGGAGAATCACTCAGGTCAAAGTGACCCTCTTTGAAATGACAAAACCATTTTCTTGCCGTGCTTTCCATGAGGGCATTCTCCCCATACATGGCACTGATGTTCTGAGCCGCCTCTGGTGCCTTTATTTCTCTGCTAAGCTCAGATGGAAGAATATGTTGGAAATGTTTGTTTTTTCCACTTGACGCTCTATCTTCTTTAGTCTACAAATAGCACTTCCTTCACATCTGCAAAATGCAAGGTGTATCCATAAGCACAACATTGTCACTCCAAATGGCAAATGACAAGCGGTGAACTTCCAACACTGCAGTGTTGCCAAGCCAAACACAAACGCTACGAATTTATGCATCCACCTAATAGGTGACATATATGTGTATCATGTATTATAGAATGAAATAATCATTTCTATAATTATACAGTTATATAATAAACTACCTATTTATTATAGAAGTAATAAGAGTATATAGTTATTTTACACTATATTTTACTAACACAATTTTATACTATATAATTGATGTTTTATGTAGTTATTTATTATTAGAAATAACTTAAAATGCGAATTAATAATTATATAAATACTTGCACAGATATTATAGATTTATAATAATTCATACATTTATATATAATATTTTACATAACAGTAAATGTATGTGTGTGTGTGTGTATGTTTATGTATGTACACACATAGTCACTACAAAGCCCTAAAAAGCCCTAAATCTTCCACCCGAAAGGGATGCACTCTCAGGCTTTTTCTGCAATAGAAAAGGGAGGTGAGTCTGGCAGGGCCTGGAGAAGGCTCAGGTGTAAGTTGGAACTGCTGTTGGTAGGGGAGGGTGGGATCATGTGCTGGAAGGGGCTGGAAGCAGTCTGGAAGAGCAGTATCCAGCCTGGGGTCATTGCCTGCTCATGACAACTCCATGTATACAGCACAGTGGCCCTTGCCCCTTGGTCCTTGTCTAGCAAAGGGAGGGGCCCAGGGCTGTCAAGTACATGGGGATTTCTTTGCTACAGTTGAACTCAGTGACAGATACAGCTGGGAGCCACTGAGTCAGGGTCTTTCCAGTTACTATTTCCTCACTTGGTCATGGATGTGGAAAGTTCTGAAAGCCCAGCCTGTTTGTCTCAGCCTTTCCCCTTCAGAGCCAGAACTGTGCTTATGCTGGGTGTTGTCATAGGAGAGATAGCACAGTCCACTAGAGAAGTTTGCCCTTTGTGAAAAAAAAATATACACATTTTTAAAAGAATAAGTAGACAAAAATTTAGACATAGAGAATATTTTAACATGTTTGGCACACTTTTCCTAATTGACATAATAAAACAATATAGCCCAAACTGCAAAACATACTATTGTTTTTAAGTATACATAAAAAATTGACCAAAATCAATCATACACTGACTCATAAAGCAATGTTCAACAAATTTTAAAAGACCAAATTCCCACAGAGTATATTTCTTGACTGCAATGGACATAAGCTAGAAATCAGTAACAAAATGATAACTAGAAAGTTCCCACATGTTTAGAAATTACGCAGCGTACTTCTAAATAGTACAGACGTGAGAGAAAAAGTTACAATGGAAACTAGAAAATACTTGCAGCTGAATGGCAGTAGAAACATGACATACCAAAATGTATGGGATTCAGTTAAAACACTTAGGTGCATGCATGAGAAAAGATAAATGCCAAAAGTCAGGAATCTGAAATAAGTTAGGAAAAAACCAGCATATTCAACTCAGAGTGGAAGAAAATAATAAAGAACAGAAATTAATAAGATGGAAAACAAATATGGAACAAAGACAAATCAAGAAAACGAAAGTTCAAAAGCAAAACTTGCTCTTTGAAAGCACTAATAAAAATTATAAATCTGGGTCATACTTGGTAGTTCACACCTGTAATTCTAGCCCTTTGGGAGGCAGAGGCAAGAGGATTGCCCAAGCCCATGGGTTTGAGACCAACCTGGACAACTTGGTGAGACCTCATCTCTACAATAAATAAAAAAGATTAGCTGGACGTGGTGGTGTAAGCCTGTAGTTCCAGCTACTTGGAAGGCTGAGGTGGAAGGAGCTCGAGGCTGAGCCCAGGAGGTCGAGGCTGCAGTGGCCGTGAGCATGCCACTTCACTCTAGCCTGGGCAACAGAGTGAGACTCCAACTCAAAAAAAAAAAAAAAAAAAGTATAAATCTCTGGGAAGACTAATCATAAAAAGGAAGGCACAGGAAATCAATATCAGGAGTGAAAAAGGGAATGTAACTACATTTCTGCCAGGTATTAAAAAGAAAACAAGGCTGGGCACAGTGCCTCAAGTCTGTAACCCAGTACTTTGGGAGGCCGAGGTGAGAGGATTGCCTGTGCCCACAGGTTTGAGATCAGCCTGAGAAACTTGGTGAGACCTCGTCCCTACAATAAATAAAAAAATTCACTGGGCATGGTGGTATGTGCCTGTAGTCCCAGCTACTTGGAAGGCTGAGGTGGAAAGATTGCCTGAGCCTAGCAGGTCAAGACTAGTGACTGTGAGTGTGCCACTGCACTCTAGCCTGGGCAACCGAGTGAGACTGTCTCAAAGAAAAAAATAAAAAATAAAAATAGCCGGGCTCGGTGGCTCAACCTGTAATCCTGTGTCTTTGGGAGGCTGAAGTGAGTGGATTGCCTGAGCCCGCGGGTTCGAGATCCGCCTGGGTAACTTGGCGAGACCTCATCTCTGGAATAAATCAAAAAATTAGCCAGGCATGGTAGCGTGCACCTGTAATCCCAGCTACCTGGAAGGCTGAGGCGGTAGGATCGCCGGAGCCCAGCAGGTCGAGGCAGCGGTGGCCGGGAGCGGCCACTGCACTCCAGCCTGGACAACAGAGTGAGACTCCAACTAAAAAAAATAAATAAATAAAAAATAAATAAATACATAAATAAAAATAAAATAAAATAAAAAAGAAGCAAGTGGAAGTAGTAAACAACCTTTGGTCAAAAGGTTTAAATATTTTGATGAAAAGTGTGAAGTTCTAATTAAAAAAGAATAGGAAATTCGAATTTTCCCATGCAGTTTCAAGAAATTAAATCCATAATAATAAAAAAAAAATTCTTTCCTCAGAGAAAACTTTAGGCCCTGGTAGCTACACAGGTGAATTCTTCCAAACATTAAAGGAAGAAATAATGACAATCACACTCATACTCAAGAAGTTTGTCTTTAAGGGAGGGTTATTTCAGAAACATGTATCTCTTCTGTAGCATTTGAATAGTGTTCCCCCAAATTCATGTCTACTTGGAACCTCAGAATGTGACCTTATTTGGAAAGAGGGTCTTTGAAGATGTAGTTAAGATAGGGATGGAGATGAGATCACACAGGGTGAGGGTGGGCCCTAAGCCCAACTAGAGTGTCCTTGTAAGAGGTAGAAAGGGGAGGGAGGCCATGTGACGATGGGCACAGAGATGGGAGTGATGTGTCTGCAAGACAAAGAACACCTCAGAAGCCTCCAGGAGGAACCAAGACTGCCAATGCCTTGGTTTTGGACTTCTGCCTTCCCAAGCTGTGAGAGAATAAATCTCTGTTTTAAGTCACCCAGTTTGTGATCGTTTGTTACAGCAGCATCAGGAAATGAACGCACTTTCCTATATGCCTGCTACTGTTCTAAGCCCTTTACAAATACATGTAGTGACTCCCATAATCCTTACATTCCGTCTGTGAAGTGGGTATTATTATCATCCTCACTTACCAGTGAGGAAACTGAGGCAGAGAGAGTTATGAGAGTGCACAGCTGGTAAAGCATAGCCTCAACTCCAGGCTGCCTGGCTCCTGGTTCCAAGCTCTTTGCAGATGCTGTGATTACTTAGAGGGACACTTAGCTGCCATGGCAACCAGTCCTGTGCAGTTGTTAGGTAGGATCAGAAGTGCGGGTGGTACATGTGCTAGCACAGTACCTTGGGGCCGAAACAGGATGTTTCCACCTAGAGATAGTCCACAAGAGAAGGGGACTCTTAGTTTTACTCTGCAAAATCTGTATTTGCTGCAGTTTTCATTTATTTAGAGAAAGCTGAGCTGATGTGAGTGTGGGCATCTGTGAATATCGCCAGGGCTGTGTGCTCAGACAGAGTTGAGATTCCCAGAGGCCAGATGATCATGACTGACAGCCGGTCCCTTCTAATGGAAGGCGAATTTGTCTCCACACTGTCTGCCTGCTGTACAGTTGGAGCATTCCTGGCCCCATGCTGGTAACTGTGACTGGAAGGAATGGGCAGGGTGGGGTAATCTATGGCACTCCTCTCCTGGTGGCCTCTCAGGTATCATTTATGTCCAACAAACGTCCGACAAATACCTCATGGTGGATGTGGACAGGAAGACCAGCCATGTGCCGGTCCTCACCACACTCAATGCGGCATTGCAAAATCAACGGTGGTCCCAAGAAGATTGACAGGAAGTGCATGGAGCAAACGCTAATTGGACCCACTTCAAATAACCAGTTTCCTGCTGAATCCCAGTCAGTTATCAAGTCACTGCTCCTTCACAGTCTGACAATTTTAACAGCAAAACAGAAACTCTTTTTTAATTTTTCCATATGAGAATTATACACACATTTTCCACAGAATGGTTCACAAAAGAAATAACCCCACAATAGGAAATTTCCCCCAAATGTGTTTTCTTAAAGTAATTCCAATGAGAGGCTTCTTTTCAGAGAGGAGCTATGAAGCCCTACATTATCTCTCTCTCTCTTTTATAGACAAGGTCTTGCTCTGTCTCCCAGGGTGGATTGCAATGGCTTGATCTTGGCTCACTGCAGCCTTGGCCTTCTGGGCTCCAGCAATCCTCCCACATCAGCCTCCTCAGTAGCTGGGACAAAAGGTGTACACCACCATGCTCAGCTATTTAAAAAAATGTTTTGGAGAGATGGGGTCTCACTGTATTGCCCAGGTTGGTGTCAAGCAATCCTCTTACCTTAGCATCCCAAAGTACTGGGATTGCAGGTGTGAGCCACTGTGACTGACCTAACTCCGCATTTTCAAGAAGTACATTTCAGCATCACTGCCCTTTACCCTCACAGAAGACCTGGGCTGAGAGCACTGGCATTCTCAACTGCATGTTCCCGGAACTGCCTCTTGGGATTGCAGAGAGACAACTCTCCTAACAACCTCAGTGGCACTCCTCTTACAAGAGACCGCCTCCACATGAGCAGACCAACCTGCCAGCATGTACCTGTCACTAACCCAAGAAGAACTGAGGCTTTCAGCAGAGGACTTTGTCTGGCAGGGCAGTGGTTGTAGATGGCAAGGGAAATAATTCTCTCTTGTGTTCTCTGCAGATGGCTGGATTGAGGTCTTTCTTCTCTTCTCCCTGGGCTCAGGCTATCTTTCCACCTCAGTCTTCCAAGTAGCTGGAACTACAGGCATGCGCCACCACACCCAGCTAATTTTTTGATTTATTGTAGAGACAAGGTCTCGCCATGTTGCCCAGGCTGGTCTCAAATCTGTGGGCTCTGGCAATCCTCTCGTCTTCTTTTCTTGTGCAGTAGTTTGTTTCATACTCCCAGAGGGGACTCACTATTTGTAGACTCTAGTATGGCTTCTCAAAATGCTTGTCTAACCCAAGGTTTTCTTTAAAGACACATTGGCAGTTTCTGTTTGTTCAAGGACTTTGAAGTGCATTTTGTGACACTTAGGCCCTGTATGTTGTTGATCTCTTCTCCAGAAGCTGAAATCTCTTGTTCTCATCCTTCAGCATGTGGAAGAATCCCTAAGGGTGCTTGTTAAACATATACATTATCTGACCCTGGTCCAGGATCTTGACTCAGCATGTCTGGGATCCACACACATCAGCATCCAGAAATCCACACACATAAACTCCCCAGGTGATTTGGAGGCAGGTGGTCCCACCCACTCCAATCTTTAAGACATATGACCCTAGACGGTCTTGATTGCTGACGCTGTTGGCTACTTTGTCCCAGTGACCTGGAATTGCTTTCTTTAGATTGCTATCTATGTCATTTAAATAAAGAAGGCAATTCTTTCACCATTTTCATTTTCATTTTTATTTATTTATTTATTTATTTATTTATTTGAGTTGGACTCTCACTCTGTCGCCCAGACTGGAGTGCAGTGACCGCTCCCAGCCACCGCAGCCTTGACCTGCTGGGCCCCGGCGATCCTTCCGTCTCAGCCTTCCAAGTAGCTGGAACTACAGGCGCGCGCTACCACGCCCGGCTAGTTTTTTGATTTATTGTAGAGATGAGGTCTCGCTAAGTTGCCCAGGTGGGTCTCGAACCCGCGGGCTCAGGCAATTCACTCACCTCAGCCTCCCAAGGCACGGGATTACAGGCTGAGCCACTGAGCCCAGCTTCCTTCACCATTTTTAAAGATGAAGAAAACTGATTCATCAAGCACAAGGGAGTAGTGATCTGGTCATATAAAACTGTATTTTTTTTTCAGTCAGAATCTCACTCTGTCACCCAGGCTGGAGTGCAGTGGCATGCTCATGGCCACCATAGCCTCGACCTACTGGGCTTAGGTGATCCTTCCACCTCATCCTTCCAAGTAGCTGGAACCACAGGCATGCGCCACCACTCCCAGCTAATTTTTTTTATTTGTTGTAGAGATGAGGTCTTGCCATATTGCTCAGGCTGGTCTCGAACCCCTGAGTCAAGCAATCCCCTCACCGCCGCCTCCCAAAGTGCTGAGATTACGGGCATGAGCCACCGCACCTGATCTGTATTTGACTCTTAAGTATGTTCTGTACCATGTAGCTAGACACACCTGGGATGGCCCAACTCTAGATAATTCATGGAGGGAAACGAATTAAAGGCAAGGAATGTCCCAATGTTTGCCTTCTTTTGAGTGTTTCCTGTTTTCACCCGGGCTGTCCAAATCTTACCTATTGTTTTGAACACCCAAACCTGAAACCTACCCTTCTGAAATCTGCCCTGATGACCACTGCAAATGAATAAAGTCCAAATGAATAAAGTCAACAAACAACATCCACAAGTCTCAATCCTCTCATGTGGCTCTTGCTCATATGTGATTTCATGGGTTTGTTTTCTGGTCATGGCCTTTAGTCTTGAAAATGTGTCGACAGCAAAAGGCCAGCTCTTCCTTCTGTCTGTCCACCCCAAGCCCTGGTCCAGGGTCAGCAGAGTGATATACATGTCAGAGTTCGGCTCTATTTTCAGCTTAACTGCTGTTTTTAAAACATTTAGAACGCTTGGTCATGAAACAGTATAGTCTTAGAACAAAGTTTCAAAGCCATACTCTACAGGTGAACATCTAATGGAGTTTACAGACCCCCAACCCTGAGGATCAGGAGGGGTAGCCGGTGAACTGCCCAGTCAAACAGCAGAAGTAGATTAGCTCAGTTAGCTTAACCGGCATGCAGCATGCTCTTCTTTGTCCCTGCTGGAGAGGCATCGTGAATGTTTCAAGGAATTTTTACACCAAGCCTGTCAACAATTTTGCAGCTAGAGCCTCCTGTGGTGGTCCAATTCCAGGTAATTCAAAGTGAGCCAGAAGAAAGCATGGCAATCATATTATTGTTTGATCACGCTGTGATCAACACACGAAAGCGGAGTAGATGGACATCAGATTGTGCTTGGGTAGTTTTTGAAGAAAACTCCATCTGATCATTTATCTCTGGTTTTTGCTTTTATTTATTTTAATTTTTTTTTTTTTTGCCAAGTGTGCTGTCCCAGCTACTCAGGAGGCTGAGGCAAGACGATTGCTTAAGCCCAGGAGTTCAAGGCTACAGTGAACTCTGATTGCACCACTGTACTCTAGCCTGGGCAACAGAGCAAGATCTCATTCAAATAAATAAATAAATAAATAAATATAATTAAAAAATAATTTTAAAACAATTAAAAAATTTAAATGAATTATTTTTAATTTACTGTATTTTATTTTAATTAAACAATTTTAATAATTATACATATCCATGGGGTATATAGTGATATTTTGATACATACAACGTATGTGATCAGATTGGGATAATTAGCATATCCATCATCTCAAGCACTGACCATTTCTTTGTGTTGGGAGCATTCAATATCGTCTTTCTAGAAATACATAAAATTCATTTATGCTATATAAACCAAATTAACAAAAAGGAAAGCTCATGCGAATGTGTCCTCACTTCAGATGATTGAGTCATGAATGTGATGTTTGGGAAAAGTTTGTAACGATCTGAGACAGCACTCCTGAGAGTAAGCCAGAGAAGGAGGGCGCACAGTTGTCTGTGATGACAAACAAGATAACTGATGCATAGGGAAAAGGTCTGGAATAAAATATTTTAAAAGGTCAGTAGCAATGAAACTTAAAGGATTGATCTTTGGTTTCATTTTCTTTTGCTTTTCTAGATTTTCTTTAATAAATAAGTTGTATTTTAAAGTAAAAACACTGAAAAATTTGCTGTTATAGAAATTATTTGGTTAATTTCCTCATACTTCCCATATGCTTTATGTTTAAAGTCTCATACGGATGACAATAGTTTATCCTGAATTTAAATACAGGGTCCTACTTCCCTTAGATAACAAACTAGTATGCTATCTACACCTTGCCACCCTCCCCCAAAAAGACAGCAGAAAAGAAATATCAGTCACATGAGCAGTTCGGCATCTCTATTCTCAAATAATTTTCTTTTACAATCTATTGCAAGTGAATTCACAATCTAACATATGTATACCTACAAAAGTAGCCAGGTTATGGGCACTGCTTTATCCAGAAGTGAAATTCAAATTCTCTACTCCTTCAATCATAGTTGGCTTATCTTCCTCCAATGACTCTACCCTCTAGGTATGGCCCAGTATGGTCTGTGGACAGCAGAGGGGGCAGCCCCTGGGAACTCACCAGCAATTCAGACCTGTGGATGGAGAGTCTGCATTTTAGGGCTTATTTCCTGGGTATGAGTGTGGGCCTTAAGACACAGTCCTGTTCTACTGAGCACAGTAGGATATCTGTGAGCAAAAGCAGTGCTTACACTTGGGAAATGACTGTTGGTCTTGTGTCTAGCATGTATTTGGTTATTGCATGTTATCTAGAATACTGCCTCTTTCTCTATTTTTAGTTGTTTTTCATGACATTGACGTTTGTGAAGTTTCAGGCCAGTTTTCTAGCAGCCGTGGCTCTCAATTGGGTATGGAGTATGAGAGAAAGAGACAAATGTGCTCATTCCCATACCCAGAGGACATTTAGCAATGTCTAGAGACATTTCTTATTGTTGTACCTGGGAAATACTTGGAGTGTTACTAGCATCTAGCAGGCGGAGACCGTGGATGCTACTAAACGTCCAGCAGTGCACATGACAGCACTCCCCCCATCCAAGGGATTATCTGGACATAAATGACGATAGAGCTGAGGCTGAGAAATTCTGTCTTACACAATGTCTGCCATTCTGGATCTTCCTGATGGTTTGCTCATGATTAGATTCAAATTAAACATTTCTTGGCAAGAATACCTCCTAGGTGATATGTATTTGTCAATAAATTATACATCAGAAGCCTCTGGCCAAGTTTGACCATTGGTTAAAGGCTGAATACCAGCTGCTTGACTTCCAGAATGGCAACACATTTTCATTTTATCCACCAGCCAGTGCATAAAGTCGGTAGTCAGACTCTTGTCTTACTCTGGTACAGTACACACACACACACACACACACACACACACAGAGAGAGAGAGAGAGAGAGAGCAGGGGGGGGGGAGAAGCGGGGGGGGGAGAGGGAGAGAGAGAGAGAAATGAATTTCACAATGGTTATAGTATTCAAGACAGAGAAGCTACTTTCAATAAGAATTATGTTTCTTGTTTTCTTTAAGGATATTGGGAGAGAGTCATTGCTAATATTTCTCTAAAGGTAACACACAACTAGGATACATTTCACCACACAGGGTACCCTACTTTAATGGAAGGATGGCATTTTGAAATTGAACTAAGCCTGTGGTATACCCCCAGCAGTCCAGTAGGAAAAGATGTTTCTCAAGTATTGAAGAGAGCTTTTGCGAGTACTTTCCCAGAGTCTCCCTTACTGTTTCTCTGCACTGTCTCTGGACAAAAGGGAGGACATTGGTTCCCTTGACTATGACTGTACAAATGACTAAATCTGTTCATGTGCACACACTAACCCCTTGAAACCTGGTGCTTCCCATATATTTATCCCTCCTAACAAATGTAGCGTGTAAGAAATATGAATCTTATTGGACATTTTGGAAAACTGAGACCAAACCATTTGGCCAGGTACATGCAGCCAGACAGTAGGAGACTGATCTATACCCAGGATTTGACCCCTTGTCAGTGCCCTGTATTGCTGTCAGGACAAATAAAAAGTGAATGGAAGCCGTCATTATAATAGTATCATATGCTACTTGTGAAGAACAATATTGAAATATCTGCCTTCAAGAAAATCTCTATTTAGGGTTGAGTGTCGTGACTCATGCCTGAAACCCCAATACGTTGGGAGGGCAAGGAGGGAGGATTGCTTGAGGCTAGCAATTTGAGAACAGCCTGGGCAACATAGTAAGACCCCGTCTCTGCAAAAAGTACAACAATTTGTCTGGTGTGATGGCATATGCTTGTAGTTCCAGCTATTTGGGAGGCAGAAGTGGGAGGATCACTTGAGTCCAGAAGTTTGAGGTTGCAGTGAGCTATGATCACACCACTGCATTCCAGCCTGGGTTACAGAGCAAGATCTTATCTCTAAAAGAAAAAAAAGCGCCGGGCTCGGTGGCTCAGCCTGTAATCCCGCACATTTGGGAGGCTGAGGTGAGTGGATTGCCTGAGCCCGCGGGTTCGAGAACCGCCTGGGCAACTTGGTGAGACCTCATCTCTACAATAAATCAAAAATTAGCTGTGCATGGTAGCAAGCGCCTGTAGTTCCAGCTACTTGGAAGGCTGAGGCGGAAGGATTGCTGGAGCCCAGCAGGTCGAGGCTGCGGTGGCCGGGAGCAGCCACTGCACTCCAGTCTGGGCGACAGAGTGAGACTCTGACTCAAAAAAATAAAATAAAATAAAAGAAAAAGAAAAAAAAGGAAGAAAGAAAATGTCTATTTAATGACCACTTACAGATATAGATTTTAAAATGACCAAAATAATTTGAAAGAGGAAGTCTGATAATTGACATTGTGGGACCCTAAAACAATTATAAACAAATATGACTCTTTCTTTTTCTCTGCATATACATGTTCCTACATGCCACTGCTTCAAATGCTAGTTTTGCTCTAGTGTGTATGGTAGGGAAGGGAGTGATCTTGAAATAAAGTCAAGATTCATATTTTCAAGGAGGTGACCACAAGGCAGTCGGGCCTGGCACCTCCAAGTCTTGCACGGCTACAACCACGATTCTGCCACCACCCTGCTCAGATAGTTCATGGTCCCTGTTTCTCATGATGGTAAATGTGGGCATTAGGTATTGTCTATTTGGGTGTTTGCTTATATTATTAATCAACTTTGATCTTTTGTGAAATAGATTTCAGATTTACAAGTGTGTAGTGGCACTTTTGTCACAGCTAGGAAACCAACTTGGGCCCACTACTGTGAAGTAAACTCCAGACTTTATTTGAATTTCATTAATTTTCCCACAAATGTCCCCTTGCTGTCCTAGGATCCCATCTGAGACCCCATGTTGCATTTTGTCATCAGGCTCCTTGTGGCTGGGACAGTGTTTTAGGCTTTCCTTGTTTTTGATGATCTTGACAGTTTTGAGGAGGACTGGTGAGGTGCTTTGTCGAATGTCCCTTGGTTTGGGTTTTTCTAATGTGTTTCTCATGATCAGACTAGACTCAAGGGTTTTGGGGAAGACCACAGAGGTCAAGTGCCTTTCTCATCTCATCATCTCAAGGGTACATGCTGTTCATGTGACTTCTCACTGGTGACATTGACCTTGATTGCCAGGTTTCTCCACTGTGCAGTTGTTTTTTTTCACTTTCCATATTCTATTCTTTGGACTTCAGTTGCTAAGTGCAGTATGAACATTAATTTTACATACCTCTTTTGCCCCCCTGGACAGATCTGAGGTAGCACCTCTAAATGATAATTCTGGTACTACAATGTCCTTAGAGTTCGGAGCTACTACTTTAGCTATGAAACAGAGGTCATAAAAACAAAGAGGCGCTTAAAATAGCGTGTGAGTGTTTGCTTTAACAGTTAATAGATGTTATTGAGATTTGCTTTGAGCTGGAATTGAATTTTTAATATATGTTCTATAAGTTATTACCCAATAGGGAAAAAGTGAATACATGCATTTTTAATTGTCTATCTATGTGTAGCATGTGAGGTAGCTCTCTATGATTATGGTTTAATCTATACTATAAGGTATTGGTCCCATTTTGCAGATAAGAAAACTGAGGCTCATAGACGTTAAGTCATTTGTATTACACAGCTGGTGAACAACACAAATGGGCTGTCTATCTAGGCTGTTCAGCTCCAAAGTTCCGATTCCTTCCACTGTATCTGGCAGCCTTCAAGGACAAAAGAAGGCTAAATAGAATAGGAAGCTAAAAATAATCCTTCATTCCTCCCAAATGCATTTAGCATCTCAGTTAACACTTGGCATTCCAGGCAAACCAGCTTCCATAGGATGTCTCTAGTCCTGTCTTCCAGCCTTTCTGCACACTGATTCTCCTATGATTGGTATGTGCTTTCATGTATTTGCCAGGACAGGCCCTTTCCCTCATACAAAACACTGCTCAAGATGCCTCCTTCATCTGATCTTTCTAGACAAGCCCCACCTGATCCCAAACTCAGCCCAATCTCTCCTGCAACTGTCAATGCTTTCTTGGGTCTACAGAGCTAGGCACCCACCGTACACAGACACATGACCACACCTGCAGCTCTGTGTGTAGGCAGATATTCAACTAGTGGGTACTTTGGGCACTTTTTGAGGTTGCTTTGTGAAGATCACTGTTTAGCTCTGGAGTATGTGAAATTGAATAAGGCACGCTCTCCACTCTCAAGGAGCTTCTATCAAAAATTGGGCATATGGGCAAGTGGTTTACAAATATGAAAATAAAAGTAGACTGGGCATGGTGGCTCACGCCTATAATCCCAGCACTTTGGGAGGCTGAGGTGAGAGGATTTCCTGAGACCAGGGGTTTGAGACCAGCCTGGGCAACTTGGTGAGACCTCATCTCTACAATAATAATAGTGATAAATAAAAATTAGCTGGACGTGGTAGTGCACTCCTGTAGTCCCAGCTACTTGGAAGGCTGAGGTGGAAGGATTGAGCCCAGGTCGAGGCTGTGGTGGCTGTGAGCATGCCACTGCACTCCAGCATGGGCGACAGAGTGAGACTCCAACTCAAAAAAATAAAAAATAAAATAAAATAAAGTTAAAAACTAGACTGGGCATGGTGGCTCACATCTGTTATCCTAGCACTCTGGGAGGCTGAAGTGGGAGGATTGCTTGAGCCCAGGAATTTGAGACCAGCCTGGGCAACATAGTGAGACCTTGTCTTTACAAAAAAACCAAAAAATTAGGCAGGTGTCGTTGTGTGTGCCTGTAGTCTCAGCTACTTGGGAGGCTGAGGCGAAAGGATCCCTTGAGCCCAGGAATTCGAGGCTGCGGTAAGCCGTGATTGTGCTACTACACTCCAGCCTGGGCAACAGGGACTCCAACTTAAAAAAAAAACTAAAAAAGCAAAGTGCAAATAAAGGGAGGGTCAGCGTTGGCTTCTTGAAAGAGGTGGAATCTGAGGTCATCCTTGAAGGCTGAGAAGGATTTTCCAAGTTGGAGAGGGTCAAAGGTGATATGGGAAAGCCAGTGCAGAAACAATATGGTGGCAGGCACTTGGGAGATAATGATCAGATGGTGTTGGAAATCAAGAGGGTGTGTATGTGTCAGCGGAGGCATATAGAAGGAAAATGGTAGTAATATAGTTGGAGTCACATGAAAGATAGTTTAGAATTCTACCTGAATGAATGCAATTTTATTCCGTGAGCAATGGGAGTCCATTGCTGGTTTCTGAGAAAAATTCTGAAGTCCATTTTGGAAGCTCTCCTCTGCAGTGATATAATGGATGAAGTGGATGAGGAGGAGGTAGAGGTCTAATTTCCAGTGTATGTTTTTATGTCATTTAGTTGTATTTTTCCTTCATTTTATGGTGCAGTTCCTGAGGCCAGGTGTTGTACTTTCTGCTTTCTCTGTCGGCAGCCCCCCTGCTGCCATCCAGAGGCTATTTCATGCTGGGTGAAATAAGTGGATGGATGTTCAGTACCTGCTGTAGGTCTGATGGTTGTCAGAGTCTAGAACCACAAAGCTTCATAAATTGCACAGGCAACTTAAAAGGGTTTCATGAACCACACAAAGTGTCACAGAACAGGTTTTCCTGGTGCCTTTCTTGGCTCGTGTGCTGAGTACCACATGTGATGACACCCTACTCTTCCCTCCTCAAATGATTGTCTTTATGTGGTTTCTGACAGTGCTGGTCTCTGGGGTAGAACGCCTCCATACACCCCACCCATTGCTCCATCCAGGTGCACCTGGAATAGCATTTCAAACTCCACTGTTATTGTATCTATGAAAGAATTTGATCTCAACCTGACCTTTCAGCACCTAAGATAGATAGATAGATAGATAGATAGATAGATAGATAGAGAGAGAGAGAGAGAGAGAGAGAGATCCTCCTTCTCTAACAGACCTAGCTAATTGCATCTCTGCTCCATGAAAATCGATGATATTTTAAGAAGTAAAAACTGTACTCATGAAGCAACGCCAGTGTATCCTTAGCTTCTGTAGGAGTTGCCACGGCAACGCAAGCCGGAGCACTTCCCCCACTTTCCAGCTTCCCTTAAAATCTGCTTCAACAAATTGTCCTAGAAAAAGACTGAGCAGGGAAATGGTATCTTTCACTGCTAAGAATGTCATTATCTGTGATCAGTGTTAAGTACAGCCCCCAAATGAGATGCAAAGAACGTTGCTTTTAAGAAATCATGTTGCAGGAAGAATAAAAAATGATCAAAGTGGAATTTTCAGCTAGCCAAACAGGACTCTGAAACCAAAAATATCCTCCCCTCCTCAGATGGATATGAAATTGAGTCCCAGCTGACCTTGAAAATGCACTTCCTAGAGGTTGTGATACCCAAGCCAACTATCATTGAACACCATGTTTGTTTCCTACTACTTTTGGCTCAGATGGAAAAAAAACAAACAAAAAAAACAAGGTAGAAAAATTGATCATTTGCTGCTATTCCCTTACACAAGAGTCTTTGCAGAACTTGAACTTGTGCATCTTACGAAACAAGACTATTCCCAGGGAAGCCAAAACAGATCATACAGGATGCTTGGCTGAGCACAAGGCCATGCATCCAAAGAGCTGTCAATGAGTCACCCTATTACAATGGGACACAGTGACGAATGAAAAGTGTCAGGATTCTGGTATTGGGAAGACACTTGAGAAATTTGAAGTGCCACCTGTATTCCAAAAGAGATGCACTCATCACTGGCAACAGTATTGAGTGAATTGTATTCCATTTTGTGTTTACCTTTGGGAGGCGAATTTTGAGTGTTGAGTGGGTTGAAATGAATTGAGTTGAATTTTGGGTTCAATCTTTCCTACTCTGTCCCATACAGATGGAAATATAGTCTATATTATAAAGAATTTTAGCGTCTTGGAATCTCAGAATTGGAGAGGACCATAAAATTTACTTTACTTGAGTCTTTTGTTTTACTGATACATAAAATGAGCCCCAGATCGGTTGAACATTTATCAATGTCATCAAATGTACTAGACACAAAGAACAGAGATCTCCTGACTTCTAGGTTTTGCATTACACTATGATTCAGAAGGAGATGTTCTGATCTTCTGCATACGGCATTGCTGAGTTCAGTTGCCTTCATTTTCAGGAAATTCTTGATCTGAAATTCTTCATGTGGTGCCCAAAGCTCACTTGCTTGTGTGCCTGAGTTGCAGACTTAAAAGAACCAAGTGTCATGACCTGTCCTTTAGAACCATTTAGAAGAATTGCCTCCCAAATAACAGTGGAAGGATCGAAGCAATGGTTATGGACTTAACACAGTCTCCAAAACACCTTTTACAAGGAACAATGGCAGAGATTGGTGTGTCACCGATGGTGGAGAAGCTCATTCCTGGCTTCGAGCCATTGCAAGTTGTGTCCTATTTTTCTGACTTAGATGCATGAGTGCCTCTGCAGGTGACAATGTGACTTTTGGAAGAGTGATGAAGAAACTGTTCCCCTCCTTTCTCCCTTCTTTCTGATGGCCCTGAGTTATTTTGCACGCCTGGTTTACCTTCTACTGCCATCTGCTGGAGCCCCAGATGTGCACCTGGGACACGCCCCTGCTCCTCTCTCTGTCCTGCACATCCTCACCATGGTTTCCACTTTTCCAGTCGTCCTTAATGCCTCCTCATCTTAGTCACGAACCTCAGTATCTTTTTAAAATGTTTGTCATGTCTCAGACTGTTTTTGACTCACAAGTTCACTTTTGCGGCTTTTGGTTCTGAAGCGAATGTTGGAGATCCATGAATCAGTACCAGTATTTGCCACCTCAAGGCCAGGCAGAATCAAGACAATTGCAAGGGGTGCCACACTTCCAACAAAGAAGTCTTGTTAGTGTTTTTCCATTGGTGCCATATGTGGAAAGAAGGAATGAGTTCTGAGTTGCAAACAAGGCCACGATGTGTTTCGCTGCCACTTCCTCAAAGCAAAACAATAATTTGATAAGAAATTAAGCATCCAAGATGATTTTTACAGACAAGGAGAACATATAAAATCAACTTCTGGCTTTTGCAGACAAGGAGAGCATATTTGATTAACTTCTGATTTTTATTTTAGATATATTAATATAGCATATTTTACATAATGTTGGGGTCTTTTTAAAGTGAAAACAGTTAACTGTTCAATGAAGAACATGTGGAAAATAAAGACAAAAAAAGAAATGAAAACCACCAAAATCTTATTAGTCTGAGATAACCACTGATAACATGCTCATTGTTTTCTTCCTTCCTTCCTTCCATTCTCTCTCTCTCTCTCTTTCTTTCTTTCTTTCGAGTCAGTGTCTTATTCTGTCGCCCAGGCTGGAGTACAGTGGCACGCTCATGGCCCTTACAGCCTCCTATTGGGCTCAGGTGATCCTTCCACCTCAGCCTTCCAAGTAGCTGGAACCACAGGCGCATGCCACTGTGCCCGGCTAATTTTTTGATTTATTGTAGAGACTAGGTCTTACCAAGTTTCCCAGGCTGGACCTGAACCCCTGGGCTCAGGTAATACCCTTGTCTCTGCCTCCCAAAGTGCTGGGATTACAGGCGTGAGCCACTGCATCGGGCTCATAGTTTTCTAAACAGCACAATATATGCACGTGTACTTATAACATTCTAAATACTGGTTGGTTCATTTGTTACCGTATCCTCAGCACTTTCCTATGTCATTATGCAGTCTTCAAAAACATATTTAAGAGTGACACACTATTCCATTTTAAGGATATACTATGTTTTAATTAACGACTGCTTTGTTGCCTGCCATTCAGGTAATTTCTAATTTTAGTTAATGCATCTTATGAACATTTAATTTGCTAAATCATTATTTAAGCAAAACGTGGGGATTGTGGCTCTTTTACTAACTTTTGACACATTTTCAATTTCAAAAATCACTGACACTGACTATCTGACCCATATAATTCACAAGGTTATGTGGACTTCGTGATACAGTTTTAACTTCAGCAAGTATCTGACTGGGGAGATGGATTTAGTAGGTTTATAATGTCCACGAATATTGGTTACTTGTGTATGGCACAGCCAAGGGAACACATTGGGCAGCAGTTCATTTCACTTGAACCCCTTAAATGAATTCATGTGTACCCAAGTCTTTTGTGGACTTGAAAGGTTTTGATCATGTATTGCTAAGACTCTTACTGGTACAGGCTGGGGATACAATGATTTTGGCCTTCTCTTTCCTTGGGGACATTTGGCAAAATCTGGGGACATTTTTGATTGTCAATGTGGAGGGTTTCTACTGGGATCTCATGGGTAGAGGCCAGAGATGCTACTAAAGACCCTACAATGCACAGGACAGCTCCCACCACAATGAAGTATCTGGCTCCAAGGTCAATAGTACCAAGGTTGAGAAATCCTGATCTTTTAGGATAAAAGGCAGGCTAATTAGGACAGAGCTGAATACCTCTAATTTTATTTGAGAAGGGTAGTCAGTGTGCCTTACTTTCTGATATCTGTATGTAACTATCCATTTGGTAGAAGGATAAAATTGATTTGTGCCCTTCTTCAGGAAGCTGCTTTTCATTTACCCTTCCTTTTCATGGCCGGTCGTTATAGATCTGGAATGTTCAGAAGACTTGATTGTAGATAGGGTGTGGAAGGAACTTCTTTGTACAAATTGGCTCTCTTTTGAATGCAAATGTTTCCAGGTGTTGATGTGTTTGCCTTCTCGATTCATGGATCTATAATCTTGATTTTCTTTTCTTTTCTTTTTTTTTACATCATTTCCTTTTTTATAGGATTAGGAAAATAATGCCTGGTCTGTCAATGCCAAGGGATGCTGTAATTATCATACGACATAAGTAGTCCTCAACTTTGCTATATTTGATATTTTAAACATCATGTACTCTTGCAAATTATATATCAGCACTCCTAACCTGCCTTTTGGATACTGTATTTTGTGTATGTCAGCTGAGAAATGGATGGTTCTAGCTATGACTTTGACGTGCCTACTGCTGGAGATAGTTCCATTTCAGTAGATCAGCTATCTTGGTTTAGAAACATGTTTTGGTGTTTTGGTTTTTCTGTTACAGTGCATCCTTCTGATTTTCTTCTATAAATATGAATGGGAAAAAAAGAAAATTCTAGCAATGTGATAGGAAGTATAGATTTGATAACACAATTTCAACCAAAATGAAAGCAATTAGTTACATCAGAAGTAGCAAATCTTCAGCCCCTATCTAATGCTCATTAGCTCTAAGCTACTCGAGTGAGTATACGATCAATTCTGAAAGAAAATAAACTTAATGAACATGTATAGATGTGGAAAATGTATCACTGAAAATTGTGTCTGAAGGACAATGTGTAACTCAATATTTTGTATATTTGCTTCTAAAGAAAAGAGGTTATTTTATGTATGCTGGGTTGGTTTATTGTTCAGTTGTTCACTTTTGTCATATTGACCTTTGGTATACATTTTCAGGACCATGTTGTTTCTAAAAACAGCAGCCAGTTTACAGTCCCCAGGAAAGACTTCACAATCCTCCAAGGCTAAAGATCATCCATAGTGATGCAAGGTCAAGGGATTAAGAAACACAGTATCTCTGTGTTGATTCTCAAAATGAGTTGCATTTTTGCTTTTTTGAAAGAGTCTGCCTTAATTTCAAATATGAATGCCTGTTAACGAAGCTATGCATTTTACTATTTTACCAGTGGGGATGAATTGCACGTATTTCATTTCACAACACATTACTTTTCCATGCTTCCATCTCGCCAGTTACTGGAAATCTAGATATTACTTAAGCACATGCTTTTCCTTGATAATAAAGTCACAGAGACCTCAAATGCAAGAGTGTAGCTGCCCTGCAATGGATAAGATGAACACACATTTGATATTTTTCTCTATACTCCAATTTTCTCACTTTTTAATGTTTATTATTTATTTATTTTTGGAAACTGACTGCAGTGTTTATTTTTATTTATGTATTTATTTTTGAGTTAGGATCTCATGCTGTTGCCCAGGCTGGAGTGCAGTGGTACAATCATGGTCTACTGCAGCTTTGACCTGCAAGACTCAGGACATCCTCCCACCTCCTGAGTAGCTGAGACTACAGGCACATGCCATCATACGCAGCTAATTTATTTTTATTTTTTATAGAGACGAGGTCTCACTATGTTCCTCAGGCTAGTCTTGAACTCCTGTGCTCAAGTGATTCTCCTGCCTTGGCCTCCCAAAGTGCTGGGATTATAAGTGTTAGCTGCTGTGCCCAGCCTGTAGATGTTTCTTAAAAGTGTTGTCTTACATGCTTTTGGGAATAAGAACAAGAGTGGGGTGGGAAAGTTGGCAGTTTACTCTTAAGTTGAGGCTGTGGAATGTGAAATCAGATCAAATTAAGTATTCATCTGAATTCTGTAATTTACCAGGAGGTCTTGTAGGCCTAGGGCAAATGGTTTAATTTCTATGTGGGTTAATTTTCTCGATTGAAACACAAGACTAGTAATAGAGTGTAAGTTATAGGGTCATTCGAGGAATGAATGAGACGATTTATTAAATGTGCTGAGTATGGTGTCTGGCTGGATAAATGGTCACTGACATGATTATTATCTTTGCCCAGAGACCTTCCTGCCTCCCAGGTGAATTGGATTCTGAGCTGCAAAAGATACATTACTTTTGCAGCTGAGAAAATTGGCCTCCATAAGCACTTGTTGAATTCTGTTCCCTGGGAATATTCTGCCCATTTTACCAGAAAAAGAGCCTAGATCATCTAAAACAACTCCTTAGAATATACAGACCTGCCTGGAAGAAAACAGTGACAAATATTTCGGGTGAAGTCACCGATTGATTATTCAGTCATCTATTCTTTACTCACAAGAACTGTGGATGTGGGTTCCCATTGTTCTTTCCCCTCGTTACAAAAACATTCATCACTGCCAGATTTGCGGTGGTTTTGATGGTAACAAATTTCACCCAGTGCACACATTCGTTCTTTGGAGATTACCGTGCTAGTAAATTAGTCACAAGGATTTATATGACATGATAAAAGAGCTCTTTGCTTTCTTTACTTTGTCGTGTTATTGGTAGAAACAGAAAAAAGAACCTTCCACCACCTCCCAAGCTTCCAGACTCGACTACAGTGTCAGGGTTACCAGCTGCCCGTCTGCATAGTGAAGTTGACATTTGGTGTCTTTTAGGTCATAATTGTCCAAGATCGTTTTTCTTTCTATGTCTCTTTAGAACAATGTGGATAATGCTACAAAGCATGGCCAACTCAGCAACGTCAGGCAAATTTTGTTTTTATATTTTGTAGATTCGACAACACTTAGGGAGAAAAAGAAAAAAAAAGTCAATTTTGTTTTAAAGGCTTGCTTTGGTGTCAAACACAACAAACCAAGTTACTGAGAGCCAAAGGAGCTCAGTGCTGAGCTTTTCATCGAAAAAGAGGCAGCAGCATTTTAGGATTCATAGCAACTTCAAATCAGATGCTGGATAACTTCTCTGAACTTTGAAGTACAAAGACTCTATAAGTTATAACCTGTAAGTTAAAATGTGGTAGGAGGAACTCTTTGCTTAACTTTCTCAGTTGACGTATCAGGATGACAGTCTGAGAACTGAGCTGTCAGGTGATATGCTCAAATTTCAGTGAAATTTTAAGCTCAGCCACGGTACCCCTTTTACTCAAAATGTGTTCTATTACGGGCCCCTGGCACACCCTTCAGTTGGAGGCTGGACTCCCAGCTTTGTCATCTGGAATGTTCTGCTGTTTTTGTGTTAGCAGTTGATACCAGCTACATTTTGCAGGACTGAATTTAGAAGAATTTGAGAAAGCTGGACAAATTTTATGGAAAAACCCAGATCTATGATCTAGGTGATTTGGTGGGGGTTGAAGGGTGTCCTCTCACGTTTGTGTCTCAGTTTCCTCTTTGGTACAGTGAGAGTAAGTTAGAAAAGATGATTTCAGGGAATTCTTTTTTTTTTTTTCTTGAGTTGGAGTCTTACTCTGTCACTCAGGCTGGAGGGCAGTGGCATGCTCACGGCCACCGCAGCCTTGACCTGCTGGGCTCAGGTGATCCTTCTGCTTCAGCCTTCCAAGTAGCTGGAACCACAGGCATGCTCCTTCACGCCCGGCTAATTTTTCTTGATTTATTGTAGAGATGAGGTCTTGGCAAGTTGCCCAGGCTGGTCTCGAACTCGTGGGCTCAGGCAATCCTTTCACCTCAGACTCCCAAATTGCTGGGATTATAGGCATGAGCCACTGCGCCTAGTCTATGGAATTCTTTCAGTGATAACATTTTGATATTCTGGAAGGCTGGAAAAGGTTCCAGGAGTTCTTTAGGGGACTGTGTCATCAAGGTTTTCCTCTAGTTCAGTGATTCTCAAAGTGTGTTCTGTGGAACAGCAGTATAAGCACCATCTGGGAACTTTTTAGAAATGCAAATTCTCTGGCTCCACTCCAAACCTATTGACTTAGAAGGTCTGGGGGTGGTAACTAGCCACCTGTGTTTTATAGAGCCCTTCAGATGGTTCTGATGCATGCTCAAACTTGAGAACCACTTCTCCAGTGCAGCAATTTTCAGAGATCAGGCATGTTCAGAGTGGTATGGCCGTAGACAGAAAGCAGCAATTTTCTAACTTGGTTGTACCTGGGAAACTTCAAAGAATCCTGATGCCTAGGTCATACTTCCAGATATTTTAGTTCAAATGGTCTGGGGTATAGCCTAGGCACTGGGGATTTAAAAAAACTTCCCCAGGTGATTCTAATATATGACCAGAGCAGAGAGACACTGATATGGAGAGCTGACTAGATAAATCAGATTCTTTATTGTTGTTGATATATACTATTTGTATATATTTATAGGGGACATGTGATAGTTTGATACATCCATACAACGTGTAATGATCAAGTCCGGGAATTTAGAATGTCTGTCACCTCGAGCATTTGTCCTTTCTATGGGTTGGGCATATTTCAAATCTTCTATCTAGCGATTTTGAAATATACAATACATTGTTGTTAACTAGAGTCCCCCTACTCTGCCATTGAATACTAAAATTGATTCCTTCTATCTGACTGTATGTATCCATTAATCAACCTCTCTTCATCCCTCCCATCTCCATACACTTCCCAGCCTCTGGTATCTATCATTCTACTCTCTACCTCCATGTGATCAAATTTTTAAGCTCCCAAATATGAATGAGAACATGTGATCTTTGTCTTTCTGTGCCTGGCTTATTTCACTTAACATAATGGCCTCCAGTTCCATCCATGTTGCTGCAAAGGACCTGATTTCATTCTTTTGTATGCCAATTAGTAGTCTAGTGTGTGTGTGTTTTATATCACATTTTCTTTATCTGTTCATTCATTGATGGACACGAGTTGTAAATCAGACTCTTGATGAGAGTATAGGAGAGTATAGGCCAAGGTCTCTGAGTTTGAAGAAGCCCCTATGTTAATTCAAGTCCTCTGAGAAGCAGACGCCAAAACAGGCTTAGGCATGGAAGGCATTACTGGGGACAAATCTGTAATCATTTCCTGGGGTTGCTGTAACAAAATATCACAAACTGGGTGGCTTAAGCCACAGCAATTTGTTTTCTTGCAGTTCTGGGGACTATAAGTCTGTGTGGGCAGGGTTGTGCTCCCTCCGGAGGCTCTAGGAGAGGACCTTTCCTGCCTCTCCCAGCTTCTGGTGGCTCCAGGCTTCTCTTGGCTTGCGGCTGCATTACTCCAATCTCCACCTCTGTCTTCATGTGGCCTCTCCTCCATGTCTGTGTCTTCCTCTCTTCTTTAAGGACACCTGTCATTGCATTTAGGGCCCACCCTAAATCCAAGATAGTCTTTCTCATCTCAAGATAATTAATAACATCTGCAAAGGCACTTTTTCCAAGTAAAATCCCATTCACAGAGTCTGGGTAGACATATCTTTTGAAAGACATTCGTCTGTGAAGGAGAAAGGAGCTGCAGAAGGGAGGATAGCCATCAGGCAGTGATGCAGGTGCAGCATGAGTGAAAAGAGAGCAGAAAGGAAGGAAGATTCTGTAGGAAGAGCTCTAGACTGCAGTGCAGAACCGAGAAAATTTTAACCGAGGCTGTTGGGGAATCCTCAAGCCAAGATGGCCCATTAGCTCAGTGGGTCTCAACAGGGGATAATTCTGTTCCCAGGGGCACTTTGCAACATCTGGAGATACTTTTGGTTGTCACACCTTGGAGGGAAGGATGCTCTTGGCATTGAGTAGGTAGAGGCCAAAGATGCCGCTAGACCTACAACGCACAACGATCAAGGCCCCCATAACCCAGAGTTCCCCGGCTCCCAATGTCAGCAGTGCTGGGGTTGAGAAGCCCTGCGTTTGAGGAACAGCTGGTTCTAGTGCTGCTGTCGAGCTCCGTCCTGGGCTGGGAGTGGCCCGGGAGAGGCCCGGGAGAAGCTTAGGCTTGGCATGACCGTTGTCATGGAATCAAGGTGAAATATTTGAATGATGTCATTCAACTGTGCATCCTATGGCAGGTAGGAAAGACCTGAGCCATGCAACTCTGCGCCTGCCACAGCCCTCAAGATGATGATGTCCACCAAGAATCTAAATGCTAGGATCACTGCTGAAGATCTGTGTTCCACAGATTAGTGCTGAGAGAGAGCAACTTAGAGAAGCATCAAAGAATGCATTTCCTCTTGAAGATCCTAGATGCATTTTAGTGTATTTTACACCCAAGAAAGTCTTACTGGACACACCTGCTTAATTTTGTTCGTGTGTGCCAAAGTATGTGACCACAGCTCCCTTTACCTTAGGCATGGCCATTATACCCCTGCTGACCACACAGGTACTGAGAATACTGCTGCAGATCAAAGGATAACCCAGATGACTTGAAACTTGGGTTAATGAATCTGCCAGGCTAGCCCCAGGAGGAAGGTGGCCACCTGGGTAGCATTTTTTTGGGAGGACGACGAAAGGTCCAGAAATGGTTCAGAAATGCTTCCTCAGCCTACCAGTGATGTCTCTCTATGAGGGTTTCATTGTCTGCTAATGGATACAAATTGAAATTGAGTTTTATTGGCCAAAGCACTGAGTATCTTGCAAAAATTCCTGAACATAGGGATTTCTTTTTGTTGTTGTTGTTTATGTGAAAATTAACAAAAAATTACCAAGAGACAAATTTATTTGCTCTGTTTCAGAGAGAATAGAAGCTGAGTATAGAAGCCAGAGGTAGAAAAATGGATTCATCCAGGATCTCAGAATTGACCTTTTCTGGGATACAATTCAAATATCTCTGTAAGTGAGTGTGATGACATAGGCCTTCAGTTAGTGGGAGGGGAGGGGGGAGAATGACTCTGACACAAACAAGACCCACACCCAGACCAGACTCTGAGCACTTTTCCCTCTGCTTCTTCATATGGCTTTCTGTGGCCATGTTAAATGCAACAAGAAGCAGGTTGGCTGGGCATTTCCCCACTGTGTTGAGTTTTTAAAAATGGACGGCATGAATAACTCAGATCAAAGCCAACTTCTCTTTCTAGTTTACATTATTCAAGCAATACTTGGAACAGAAATAGAAATGACTGTGAGAGGCTGCACATGAGAAGCCAAGTCCAGACAACTTTATTCCTTGTATTAAAATAATTCATTCTAGTCGGGCATGGTGGCTCACCGCTGTCATCCCAGCACTTTGGGAGGCTGAGGTGGGTGGATTGCTTGAGTCCAGGAGTTTAAGACCATCCTGGGCAACATAGTGAGACCTCATCTCTACAAAAATTCAAAAAAGTAGCTGGGTATGATGGTGAATGCTTGTAGTCCCAGTTACTCGGGAGGCTGAGACAGAAGAATTGCCTGAGCCCCAGAGGTTGAGGCTGAGATGAACCATGATCATGCCATGGCACTCCAGCCTGGGAGACAGAGTGAGACTCTGACTAAAAAAAAACCCCAAACAAAACAAAACAATTCATTATTGTTATAAAGAATAAACAATACAAAAAAAATACACACAATAAATTAAAAACCAATCCAGAATTCTTACCCATCAGGAATAAACCTCATCTTTCCTGGATGACCATAGTACTGAACACCTTCCAAAGTACAGTTCCAGAAAAAATGATGGAAGTGGTGATGGACAGATGATTCCCTGAAAATATGTTTTTATTTTGGCAGTTTACTCATCATCCAGTTTTATAAAGTATTATAATTAAGTTTACTTGATTTTTTTTTTTTTTTGAGTTGGAATCTCACTCTGTCACCCAGACCGGAGTGCAGTGGCATGCTCCCGGCCACCGCAGCCTCGACCTGCTGGGCTCCAACGATCCTTCTGCCTCAGCCTTCCATGTAGCTGGAACTACAGGCACGCACTACCACACCCAGCTAATTTTTTGATTTATTGTAGAGATGAGATCTCACCAAGTTGCCCAGGCAGGTCTCAAACCCGCGGGCTCAGGCAATCCACTCACCTCAGCCTCCCAAAGCGCGGGATTACAGGCTGAGCCACCGAGCCCGGCTAGGTTTACTTATTTAACACAAAGAAGTAAAACTGATTGGGAAGTAAGAGGATCACTAATCTTCATACATATATTTTTTTCTTTTTCTGCCAGAGATATTAGCTCCTAAAAGATTGCTCCAAGGTTAAGGAAAGAGATGATGAATAACATTACGAGCTTGGAGACATTACAGATTTTGAATTACATTTTCAACTTTAGATAATATTGATTGACTCCCTGCTATGAAATCTGAGGATGTTAGTAATTTCACACGTCTTTCCATTTCCCCTCGTGATTTGCCTCATTATTATATTATTTTCATGCTGTGATAGTTTATATAACGGTTACATTATGCTCGGTAACCATAATTCTCACAATTACTCAATATTAGTTCTATTTAGGCAGATTCTCTGTGCTCTCCCTGTTGCTTGACTGAAGATTCTCCTTTCTTGAGGTTTTCATTTTCATCCTCTTATTTGTCTGGATTTCATTTCAAGCGGTTTTATCAAGAGGGCTCATGAGTGCTGGTTTCCCTAAATCCTTTCATACTGGAGAACACCTCTCTGTCACCTCTTTGCCAGAGTGATGTCTTCACTGAATTGTGTGTGGGTCTCACATTCTTTCCTTTAGAATGTTGCAGTCATTGTTCCATTACTCTCTGGTTTTCTGTTTACTGCAGAGATATGTAACCCACTCCCCCACCATTTTGTAGAGTATTTGCTTTTTCTTCCTAAGAATCTGAAGTATGTTTTCTTTATCGTTGAAGTCTTGCTGAAATTAAGTCTTGTGGAACTTTTAAAGAAAAATCCAGTGTTATTTCTACTGATCCCATAAAGAAGGTGCTTATCCGTATATATGACATAAGGACCCATTCTTTGCTTTTCTCTGCGAAACCTGCAGAATAATCACAACAGTTCCTGCTTATTGCCTCCTCTGCACCAAAATCAGTACCATTCTAGAGGTTATAGGAACATTATCTTAATCTGCCCACAAATCTTTGGTGTAGGAGTCATTATCCCCATTTTAAAGATGAGAAAACTGAGTTTCAGAGATAATAGGTAGCTTGCCAAGGATTGCTTAGCTACTAAGTAAAGCTCAGGTGAAAATCAATACATTGCCTTATTCATGTCCTGGTTTTGATACTGTGCCACAGTTATCTAAGATATTATCATTGGGAGCAGGTGACTGAGATGTACACGAGGCCCTATGAACGATTGCAGTTTTCTGTGATTATATAGTTATGTCAAAATAAAAAGTTAAAAGAATAATCAAGACAAAGCATTAGCCAACTAACAGCTGAGACTGATCTAGAAGGATATTAAGAGCCTTATGTCCTAGGAATGTGTGAGGGAAAGTGTGTAGGTAAAATGAGACAAAAATTATACATATGACACTCCCTGCTTTGGGGATAAGCAGAGAGACTCAACTTAGGGAAGAGCTAAGGTCTTAGAATTTGGCAGGTAGGGGCTAAATGTCTCAGAAACAAGTTGTCAAAGTGACATTAGCTAGCATATCAGTCAGCTAGAACCATAATAATTCTCTGTGACAAATTTCCCTGAAACTCAGTGACTTATTAGTCTGAAGGTCAGCTGCAATTCTACTGGACTAATTTGGACTCCAGGCTCTGTGTTCCAGGCTCCAGCCACCAGGCTGCAGATTGGGTTAAGATGTGAGGCATGTTTCTTATTTAGGGCCCAGGCTACAGGGGGCATATTTGTTTCCTGACAGATTATAGCTTCCAGAGGGAACACGTGATACCCCTTAAGTCCTAGGCTTAGAATTATCTGCACACTATCACCTCCACCCACTCACATTCTTCAAAGAGAGTCATATAGCCGTAGGCTGGGGAAGTACACTCCTCTATGGAGGTCTGAGTGGTTGGATGGGGTGAGGCAAGGATGACAAAGAATATTTGCTGAACAGTGGCGGAATCAACCACATTTTTCCGTAAGCTTGTAGTATAAGGAGACTTTTCAGTTAAAAATAATGATTAATGATTGTTTTCATTTTTTGGGAAAGGTTATTTTGAACCAGCTATCACGTTAAGCAATTTGCAAACGTTATCTCATTTAATTCTTCCAGCCATTCAATAAGGTGGCATTATTATCATCCCATTCTCCAAGTTGAAAACTCAGAAGCTCAGAGAAGTCTTGACCAAGGTCACACAGTAAGCTAGTAAGTGTCAAGATCTAATTCAGATCATGACTGGGGCTTGCTTTCAACAAGTAATACAGAACAACAACAGCACCTCTAATATTTATTGAACACTTACTTTGTACTAGGAATTTTATTTTAGTACCTTATACGCATACATTAACTGAATCCTTACACAAGGGGATACAATTTGGAACTTTATGGCTACGTAATCTTCATCAAAATACTTGTTGAAAGAAATGATTTTTAGGAAGAATTCCATGAAAAAACAGGCCATCTCTGTATTCTTTCGAATATTCTAAAACCAGATAGGTCAAATCAAATCAGAGGGGAACTGGGCAGTAGATCTGATTTTCCTGGCTCTTCAAAGTATTGTTCTTGTCATGTTGGACTTTGGTGGGTGCCATTGGTCTAGATTGAGGCTAGTTCTATCAAGTTGTCTGCAGAAACCCATTGTGGTATTTGCTGTGAAGCATTTCTGGAGTACACTGTTGCTTCCTTTACACATGAGGCCTTAGGGAGAAATTCCTGTCAGGTCTTAGTTAAGAATATTACTTTTCCTACTGTTTACTACTATTTCACTAATTGTACAATTGAATTTGTTTTATTTTTAGCCTTTGGACATTGTGATCTTTGCTGTAAGGTAGGTAATACCCCAAATTTACATATGAGTAGATTGAGGCACCAAGGGGTTTAGTAACCTTCATAGGATCACACAGGCTTAAAAGTGGCAGAGCTGAAACTTGAACTCAGGCATTCTAGCTCCAGAGTACATGTTCTTAAATACTGAACATGTGAGTTATTTTATATGCCCAAATCATGGTAAGTAGACTTCCAAGATGGCTGTCAGTGATTCCTACCTCCTGATGATATTCATGTCCTTGTGTAATCCAGTCCCCCTTCCTGAGTGTGGGTTGACTTAGTGACTCGCTTCTTACTAGTCAAATATGATAAAAGTGGTGAGATATCGTTTTAGTGATTAGGTTACAAAGATTGTAATGTTCATCTCACTAGCAGACTCTGTCACAATAGATGGCTTTGAGACTCAATCTTACTGCACACAGAGAGCCAAGTCCTGCTAACCATCACACAAGCTCAAAAGCAGGTCATTTCTCAGCCAAGTCTTTCGATGAGATCACAGATCTTGGGCTGATAGTTTGTAAGATAATAAGAATGTGTGGTTTTAAGTTGCTCAGTTTTGGAGTAACTTGTTACATAGCAACAGCTAACTAATACATTGAACTTTTGTCTTACTTTTTATTTTATTTTATTATTTTTTTAGAGATGGAGTCTTTTCTGACACTCATGCTGGAGTGCAGTGGCATGATCATGGCTCACTGCAGCCTCCAACTCCTGGGTTCAAGTGATCCTCTGACCTTAGCTTCTTGAGTAACTGGGACTACAGGTACATGCCACCATACTCAGATATTTAAGCCATTTTTTTTTTGGTAGAGACAGGGTCTCACTATGTTGCCCAAACTGGTCTCGACCTCCTGGCCTCACCAATCCTCCCATCTTGGCTTCCCAAAGTGCTGAAATTATAGGCATGAACTACTACTTTTAGCTATACTTTTACTTTTTGATCCTAATAGTGCTTTTCTTCCTTCTTATTGTGTGTTGTGTCCCACTCCTAACCCAGTGACCTCTTCTGGCAATGTGGTAAGTATAAATAAGCAAACAAGAACCCAGACTTTGAATTAGGACTCAGGACTATCTGACTCCCAAGTCCAGACTAGTTTCATAGAGGATAGTTGAGGAATAATGACTAATTCTTGAAATCATATCTATGCTACATTGTAGCATGGGTGTATTGTGAGAATGAAAGTAGGCTCCAAATTATAGAAAATGAAGAAAGGACTGGATTTAATGTGTTAGAAAATAGAGATTTGTTGATGAGTTTTAATGCAGCGGATGAGAGACATGTTTCAGGAAGAGCCAAACGAGAATGGAGAAAACACTTGTATTAGTTATCTACTACTGTGGATCAAATCACCCAAACCTAGTGGCTTAAAAATTACAATAATCTGTGATGATTTTTCAAGGTTTCTGTTGGTTAAGAATTCAGTCACAGCTCAGTATGACAGTTCTGGCTTGGGTTTGCTCATGAGTTGACAGTCAGATGTTATCTGGGCCAGTGGTCATCTGAAGACTTGACTGGAGCTGGGGAACTCATTTCCAAGATGGTGCACTCACAACTTAGTTATGGCAACTTGATTCTTTTCTGTGTGGGCTTTCTGTGTGGATGCTTGAGTATCTTCATGACATGGCAGCTAGTTAGCTCAGAGCAAACCTTGGGAGGAATATAGATAAATACTTGGGTTAAATTTGTCATATTTAACTGGAAGTGAAGTCATATTTTAAAAATCTCTTCAGACTGTCCATAGAATGCAGATATATTATTAAAATAGTGAAGGAATTTGTTGAAACACATTATATTCTGAGTGTGAAGTTGATAAAATAATTTTAAAAGTGGCTTTTCATTGTGACTGTATCATCTTCTAGAGATATTCAATATTTATTGGTCTTCTCACTGCTTTTGTAATGCTAATAGAGCAAACACAACTTTTATAAGAAATTGAAATAATAGCAGCAGGTGTGCATCATAAGAGCTTTTTTTCCTCCCACAAACTTCTCTTGAGGTATAAGATGAGGTATGAAATCAAACCAAAGAGGTATTTTGCGTCTGGTGAAATAAAACTAACAACATTAAAGCAGAACTCTTATATAATCATATTTTCCTCTTGGGGATTTCAGGATTTCCCTGAATACTTTACATGATTATTGTCATTATTTTGTTCTATGAGCATAGTGTTTTTCTGAAATTCTTTGATGAGAAATAACAACTATTACCAGGTCAGTCAGATAAACATTTCTAGGAAGAAAAATCACTACTCATTCCAGACAGCAGTTATTATGCAACGATCTAGCATCTTCTTGACAATGTATGATTATCTTTTCAAAGACTTCATTAACCCCAAATTGGACATCTCTCCTTAGCTTTTCAAAAGGTGATCTCTGGTACACAGGTGGCCACTTGTTCTCTGAAAAGCAACCCCTCTGTGATGATTGCTTCTGGGTTTAGCCTAATTCAGCTCCAAAGAAACCTGGGACACCTATTTAGGAAACACAACTCATATAGCTGCCTACGAAAATCTGATGTGCAAATATTGCAGAGTAAAGATGGCAGATGAGTGGCTCCCAGAAAGCAGAGATTACCAATAAGTCCTGAAAAGCCTCCTTGGTCATTTTCCTCTCCCTGAACCTGGAGGTTTGTGTGAATGCATTGCAATGAGGGAACAGGTAATTTCTCAGGTATTTTTTTTTTTAAGGATAGGAACATATAATAATCATTTTATAAACAAAGGAATGAATGCCACATGTTCTCACTCGTAAGTGGACGTTGATCATTTATCATAACTCTACAAGAAAGGGATTGGCAGAAGTGGGACACTACCGGGGGGGGCACATAACACCAAGGGTACCTGATCCTAAACCAGGTGAAGTGAGGACCAATGGGAGGCCCAAACTTCATCTGTACATAGACCACTTATGTACCTAATCCTGACTTGTACCCCACATCTTTAAAATCAAATATTAAAAAATCATTTAATGATTGCTTATCGAGCAATTTACAAAAAGGCATAATTTTACAACCATCCTCAATGTTCCATCTATTTATTCTATTTTTTAAAAATAGATTTAAATAATTTAAATAAATAAACAATAAAGTTAAAGAATGGTGGTCAAATACTCATACAGTTTACCATATTAACCAGTTTTAAGTATACAATTCTGTAGAATGAAGTACAATCACATTATTGTGCAACCATCATCATCATTCTTCCCAGAATTTTTCCATCCTTCAAACTGAAACTCTGTGCCCATTAAATAATAACTTCCCACTCCTCTGTCCCCTGAGCTCCTGACAACCACTGCTCTTCCTTTTGTCTCTATGAGTTTGTCAACCTTAGGTACCTCACTTACGTGGAATCACACGATATTTGTCCTTTTGTGACTGACTTACTTCACTTCACATAATTTCTTCAAGTTTCATCCACGTTGTAGCATGTGTCAGAATTTCCTTCCTTTATAAGACCGAATGCTATTCCATTGTATTTATATACCACACTTTGTTTATCTGTTCATCACTTGGTGGACACTTGTGTTGCCCCTACCTTTTGACTGTTGTGAATAATGTTGCTATTAACATGAGTGTACAAATATCTGTTCACATTTTTGTTTTCCATTCCTTTGGGTGTATACCCAGAAATAGAATTGCTACCTGGTAATTCTGTGTAATGACATGGATCATATGATAATTCTATGTTTAATTCTTTTGAGAAACCATCATACTGTTTTTCACAGTAGTTATACGTTTTACATTTCTACATGCCTTATTATTATTATTGTTGTTGTTATTATTATTTGAGTTGAAGTCTCACTCTGTCGTCCAGGTTGGAGTGCAGTGGCTTACTCACGGCCACCCCAGCATTGACCTGCTGGACTCTGGCTATCCTCCTGTCTCAGCCTTCCAAGTAGCCGGAACTACAGGCGTGCGCTACCACGCCCAGCTCATTTTTGATTCATTGTAGAGACAAGGTCTCGCCAAGTTTTCCAGGCAATCCACTTGCCTTGGCCTCCCAAAGTGCTGGGATTACAGGCTGACCCACTAAGCCCGGCCTAATTTTTAAAAATGATAGCTTTTATGTGTTTTCTATGTGCTAGGGACACTGACAAGATCAATCTATTTTGATTTTTCTATTAAAAAGATTGACATACAAGTCACATACTACAAACTCAGTGGTTTTTAGTATATTTACAAAATTTGCTCTAGTCACAACTATCTAATTCCAGAATATTTTCATTAGCAGTGACGCCCATTCTCCTCTATTCTCCAAGATCGTGGCAACCACTAACCTTCTTTCTGTCTCTATAGATTTGCTTATTCTGGGCATTTCATACAAATGGAATCATACAATGTGTGGGATTTTTTTGGTGACTGGTTTTTTTCATGTAGAGTAATGCTCACAAGGTTCATCCATGTTGTAGCTAGTATCAGTACTTTATTCCTTTTTGTGAGTGAAATATATTCCATTGTATGAATAGAACTCACTTTGTCTATCCATTTATCAGTTGATGGATATTTGGGTTGTTTCATATTTTGACTATTAGGAATAACGCTTTAAGGTAAATATCCATACACAGGTTTTTGTATAGACATATATATTCAATTCTCTTAGAGAGAGATATATATACACATATATATTTATCTATATATGGATCATGTGGTAATTCTATGTTGCTATGGACTGAATCTGTAGCCCCCAAAATTCATATTTGAAGCTCCAAGCCCCAACATAATGGTATTCGGAGGTGTAGCCTTTGGGAGGTAATCAGGCCATGAGGGTGGAGCTCTCATGCATGGGATTAGTGCTCTCAAAGAAGAGACACAAGAGAGACAATCTCTCTTTCTCTACCATATGAGGCTACAGCAAGAAGGCAGCTGTCTGCACACCAGGAAGAGATCTCTCACTAGACCTCAATCATGCTGGCATCTCTTGAACTTCCCGAACTCCAGAAGTATGAGAAATAAATGTCTGTTGTTTAAGCCACCCAGTCTGTGGTATTGTGTTATAGCAGTTTGAGCAGACTAACACACTATGCTTAACTTTTTGTGGAACGGCCAAACTGTTTTCCGACGTGGCTGCACCATTTTGCATTCCTCTTATTTGTATATGATGTTCCTGGTTTTTCCACAGTTTCACTGATACTTATTGTCTGTTGTTTGATTATAGCTATCTTGGTGGGCATGATTTGGCGTCTCATTGCAGTTTTGATTTGTCTTTCCCTGATGTCTAATAATGCTGAACATCTTTTCATGTGTGTACTGGTAATTTGTATATCTTCTTTGGAGAAATCTTTATTCAAATCCCTAGCCCATTTTAAATTGGATTATTTGTCTCTTTATTGTTGAATGGTGTCTGAATTATTTAATCCTCGCTAAAAGAGGATGGTGCAGCTGGACTCAGTGGCTCAGTCTGTAATCCCAGAACTTTGGGAGGCTGAGGCAAGTGGATTGCCTGAGCCTGCAGGTTCGAGACCAGTCTGGGCAACTTGGCAAAGCCTACTCTCTATAATAAATAAAAAAATTAGCCAGGTGTGGTAGCATGCACGTGTAGTTTCGGCTACTTGGAAGGGTGAGGCGGAAGGATCACTGGAGCCCAGCAGGTCAACACAGGGGTGCCTGTGAGCATACCACTGCACTCCAGCCTGGGCGATGGAGTGAGACTCCAACTCAAAAAAAAAAAAAAAAAAAAAAAAAGCCGGGCTTGGTGGCTCAGCCTGTAATCCTGCGCTTTGGGAGGCTGAGGTGAGTGGATTGCCTGAGCCCGCGGGTTTGAGACCCGCCTGGGCAACTTGGCGAGACCTCATCTCTACAATAAATCAAAAATTAGCCCGGTGTGGTAGTGCGCGCCTGTAGTTCCAGCTACTTGGAAGGCTGAGGCGGAAGGATCGCTGGAGCCCAGCAGGTTGAGGTTACAGTGGTCGGGAGCGGCCACCGCACTCCAGTCTGGGTGACAGAGTGAGACTCCAACTCAAAAAAAAAAAAAAGAAAAGAAAGGAAAAAAAGAAGATGGTGCTATATTGTCCCTTTTGTGTAGATGAGAAGAGTTGGGACTTGAAGAGGCTGGCAGATGGGAGAGCTGGAATTTTACCCCAGGTTTGTGAGATGCTGGCGCCTGAACTCTTAACCACCAAGCTACACTGTTTCTAACTCGGTTCTCTGCTGCTGTGGGATATTCATTTGACTGTTCTATCCCAGTGCAGTCCCAGCATTAAGGAGTTTTCCTTTGGATGGTACTTAGGGTTTGTCTTCAGTGTTCACTTTTACACAGTTCATTAGATGGGCTGAGTAGCTGAACTTCCATTCTTAAAATACCCAAATCTTCAGATTGACCAAAAGTTTCCATTCTCTATTGGCTGTGCCAATGCCAAGAAAGCAGAATTAGCATGTGGCTTTTTGAGAGTTGATAGTAGCAGGTGCCTATTGGTATGTGTGAGAACATTCAACTACTCAGAAGGCTAAATAAATGCCTGCCCTGAATCTGACCATATTTCTTCAGGGGTTGATTCATCCAGAATCTTGATTTTTAAACCTTTGTGTATCTGACAAGTATTTATCTCCTTTAGATATCATTGAACTCTTGTCTCATGGTTAAGATTCTTGTGAGTGCTTTGTAGATGCTTAATACTTGTTGAGAAACAACAACAACAACAACAACAAACTAAAACTACTATTGCAATGAATTTGTTTTACTTTTAGTCCATGGATGTTGTGAACCAAACTTACAGGGTTGGTTGGCTAAATGATGCTTCTCAAACTGGGTGCACTCAAATCATCAAGAAGACTTGTAGAAAGGGATTACTGAGCACCAGTCCCACAGTTTTAGTTCCATAGATCTGGGGTGGGATTCTGAGAATGTATGATTCTTATATTCTCCTGGGTGATGCTGATGGACCAATGTATAGGCCACATTTGAAGAGCACCAGGCAAGTGGTCAGATTCCCGAGTTTCACTGCATTAACTCCAATGTCCTGCCTGGCTTCAAGTCTATCTTCAAGTTGGTCTCACTGTTTTCACACAACCTCCATTCTCATTTCTCACAAACGACACTTTCCTATGAACTCAGGCCAGGCATTTTACTGTCCTCTGAACAGAAATGGGCCCATGCATGTAACTGCCCCTTTCCCTGGTATTTCCTTGCCAAGGCCTACCGTATGTGTGGTGGGCAGAATTCTAAGATGGCCCTCAATATTTTAACCTCTAGTGTGCACCCCCCATATAACTCCCTCCCCTTGAGTATGAACAGAAGCTGGAAATATGGTGAGATGTCACTCCTGTGATTAGGTCACTAATTAGTTGGAATTGAGTCAGTCAAAATGGAGATGACCTAGGTGGGCCAGACCTAATCACGTGATGCATTAAAGGAACTAGCCCCTCCCTGAAGTCAGAGTTATTGGAAAGATGAGGAGGCCTGTGCAGGAGCTACATGGAAAGGAACAGTGGGCAGCTGTGAGTGGCTCCCAGCTGACAACTAGCAAGAGATAATGGTCTCACTGTGACAACCATAAGAATCTGAATTCTGTCAACAACCACATATGCTTGGAAGAGGACCATGAGCCTCAGGTAAGACCACGGCCCAGCTGACACCTTGACTGTGGCCTGGTGTGACCCCAAGCAGAAGACTCATGTAACCTGACCCATAGAAACTAAGATAATAAATCTGTGTTGGTGTCACTATGCTTGTGTTGATTTGTCACACAGCAATAGAAAACTAGCACCATGTGGCACACACTCTTATTCTGCTACCCTGGGCCCCAGATGCCTGGGAGTCATTATGCACAACATAGTAGCAGGGCATTACTTTCTCTACCTAGAGATGGGCCCACACTCTAGTAACCACAAACACCCACTGATTGACATCAATACAAAAAAAATCATGCGATGTCCACCTTTAGCACCAAAACCGGCTCCTAGAATCTTAGGAATTGCAGATTTTCTTTCTTTCTTTTGCAGATTTTCTTTCTTTTAGATCATTTAAAAAATCAACACATATGTATACACATTTATGGGTTACATGTGTATTTTGTTATATGCATAGGATATGTAATGATCAAGTCAGGGTATTAGGGGGAACCTATCACCTCTAGTGTTTATTGTTTCTATTTGCTGGGAACATTTCAAATCCTCTCTTCTAGCTATTTTGAAATATACAATTCATTATTGATAACTGTAGTCCCCCAACTCTGCTGTTGAACATTAAAACTTATTCATTCCATCTAACTATGTTTGTACCCACTACTCAACCTCTCTTCATCCTCCTCCCCTTACCTACACAGCTTTCCTGACCTCTTGTATCTTATTCTACTTGCTACCTCCAGGACATTCACTTTTTTAGCTCCCACATATGAGTGATAATATTTGTCTTTCTGTACCTGGCTTATTTCACTTAACATAGTGACCTCCACACTTTATCCACACGCTGCAAATGACATCATTTCCTTTTTTTTTAAATGGCCAAATAGTATTCCACGGTATGTACATATACCATATTTTCTTTATTCATTTGTCCTTTAATGGACACTTAGGTTGATTACATAGTTTGAGTGCTGCAATAAATGTGGAAATGTACAAATCCCTTTGATATACTGATTTCTTTTCCTTTGGATAAATGCCCAGTAGTGGGATTGCTGGATTGTATGGTAGTTCTATTTTTAGTTTTTTTGAGAAATCTTCATGCTGGTTTTTCATAGTGGCTATACTAATTCACATTCCCAGCAACCTTGTATAAGAGCTCTCTTGCCAGCATCTGCTATTTTTTGGCTTTATAAAATAATAACCATTCTGACAGGGGTAAGATGATATTTTATTGTGGTTTTGATTTGCATTTCCCTGATGACTAGTGATGTTGAACTTTTTTTCATATACCTATTGGCCATTTGTATGTCTTCTTTTGAGAAATGTTTATTCATGTTCTTTGTCTGCTTTTTAATGGGATTATTATTATTTTTTACTGTTGAGTTGTTTGAAGTCCTTGTATATTCTGGATATTAGTCCCTTGTCAAACGAATAGCTTGCAAATGTTTTCTTCCCTTCAACAGGTTGTCTCTTCACTCTGTTGATTTTTTTCCTTTGCAAAAGCTTTTTAGCTTAATATAGTCCCATTTGTCTATTTTTGTTTTTGTTGCTGGTGCTTTTGACATCTTGGCCACAAAATCTTTGCTTAGATCAATGTCCTGAAATGTTTCTCCTATGCTCCTCTAGTAGTTTTATAGTTTTGGATCTTATATTTAAGTCTTTAACCCATATTGAGTTAATGTTTGTATATGGTGAGAGATACCATACACGTTCTTCTGCATGTGGATATCCAATTTTCCCAGCACCATTTATTGAAGAGGTTGTCATTTTCCCATTGTGTGTTTTTAGTGCCTTTGTCAGAAATCGGTATGCTGTAAAGACATGGATTTATTTCTGGGTTCTTTATTCTGTTCAATTGGCCTATGTGTCTGCCTTTATACTAATACAGTGCTGTTTTGGTTACTATAGTTTTGTAATATATTTTGAAGTCAGGTAGTGTGATGCCTCCAGCTTGGCTCTTTTTGGTCAGGATTATTGAGATACAATTGTATATAGAACACTTCTTGCTAGCAGAATCAACAAATTCAAGTGATTTAGGGTTTTTTTTTTTCTTGTATATTCTGGGTCCCAAAGGTAATTGCTACTTATGTTGTGTGTTCTGGGGTTATTGTTCTCAGCCTGTTTACTCCTTGGGAACAAGGATAGCATGTCTGTGTTGCTTGTGTGATGTACCATCCTGGCATACAGCTGGGCTCATAGAACACGTACCAGATACTATGTGGAGCATATGTATGTGACCGTACCACCTTGGATTCTTACCAGGAGATTGCACAGGCTTGCTGTTGTTTATCTAGATGATTCTCTTTGGTAAAAGTACATACTCATGTCAAGTTTGAGCGGGAAGGGAAAATTAAATGTATCTAGAGGGCCTAGGGATGCAACAACTGGAGACAATGATTCAAGAAACCTTTTGGAATTTAATGATTAATGGTTCCTGGAAATGATACCCAATGAGCGACTGGGTGACTTCAGTGGAAGACAAACAACTCCCCCAGTTGATTTTCCTCTTATTACTCCAGAACCTTTGGTTGGCTGGACACCGATTTACTGGGAAGGCTTAAACCACTCGGAACAGTGGGATAAATAACAAAGACATTTTTCTTTTTAAAATGGAGCTCATCGAGGGCTGAATTTCTGTTCATTTAGAATTTGATAGAATCAAGGAGTTCCTTAAAGCTTTCAAGTACTGTGTTTTTCCTGCATAGACTTCTACAATGTGACACCTTCACAGACCAACAGAAAAGAAACAAGTCACATTATTCCAGAAAGTAACTACCCAATTCTGTTCCTGAATCCTGTGCTAGTTTTGTCTCATCCAGTGAAACTATTAGTGGCTTTGAATATTAAAAATAAAAAGACACCAAGGCCGGGCATGGTGGCTCATGCCTGTAATGCCAGCACTTGGGATGCCGAGGCAGGAGGATTGCTTGAGCCCAAGAGTTTGAGACGATCCTTGGCAACATAGCAAGACCTTGTCTCTACAAAAAATCAGAAAATTAGCCTGGCATGCACCTGTAGTCCCAGCTACTCAGGAGGCTGAGGCAGAAAGATCACTTGGGCCCAGGAATTCAAGGCTGCAGTGAGCCATTATCGTGCCACTGCACTCCAGCCTGGGTGACAGAGTGAGATCTCTACTCAAAAAAAGTAAAAATAAAAATAAAAATAAACAGAAGACAGAACAAAATCACCTCCCTTCTCCCATTTCAAACCTCTCCTTGAGTCACTGTTTTACTTCAGTCGCATTGCAGTGAAGTCAGCAGCACCATGTGGGAGATGGCACATCTGGATTCCCTTTCTGCCCTGGCTCCCAAGGGGCCCTACAACTGTCCTCAGCCAGGCTGACACCCCCTTTGGCCTTAATCAGTTTTCTTGTAAAGTTAAGCTCTGCAGCAGTTTTTCAGGTGCCTTCTGTCTGTGGTTTTCTGGGGAAAAAGATTCAGCATTGACTAAGTGGAGACCAGTTAGGTCATGAACCTGATAAATCGTCATCTTGGTGGTTGCTCTTCTATTGCAAAGGGTTAGCAGAGTGTTTCTGTAAGGGGCCAGATACTACATATTTTAGGCTTTGCAGGCTACATGATCTCTGTTGCGATTATTCAAATTGTAAATGCAGTAAATGAATGGATGGCATGGCTTCAAATACAACTTTTTTTTAAAGCAGATAATGGCAGAATTTGGACCATGGTTTTGACTTCACTGACTCTTGCTCCACTGGCTACTTTCAGAAGACCCGAGGTTGTACAAAGTTGAGGAACAGGGACCTCAAGAGATAGCTTGGCAATCTTTGAAGTCTGGTGTGACAAGTGATGAGCTGTATTGTGGTGCTACTGCTTCTTTTTAATGGTGTGACCTGGGTCATTTGCGTCTCTGATCTTAAGCTTGTATAACTCCTAAAACAGAGATAATGAAAGTGACTTTTCCTGAGCACTCACCGTTGGAAGTTTTTACCACCTAATTTGGTCCTTACTGCAACACCATGAGTCAGCCATGGTCCTACTTTGCTGCCTGTGAGGATCCTGGGGTGACTGCCAACTTCCCAGGGTCCAGACCCTGCCCCACACTATCACATCAGGGTCCCTGGAGGTGGCCATCAGCAATTTGAAAGCTCTCTAGCTGAGTACTTTGGGCAGCTGAGTTTGAGAACCAGTATTATCAGGCAGGCATTTTTATTGTCTCTCTTGTACTGAGTTCATGGGATAAGATTGCCAAAGCATGTACAACAAGAAAGTGAGCAAAACAGGATTCAATCTCAGGTCTGTAAAATTCCAAAGCTTGTTTTACACACTATGTTACTTTGCTCCCCCAACTGAATGAGGCTGGAGTCATGAGCTGGTGAGAAAACCCAGCTGTATTTGTGTGAATATTTTATTAACACTAGAGTACAATATATGGCATCATCATCATCATCATCATTGTTGCTATTAATATTGGACATTTACTAGAGCTGGTATATTAGTCATCTATGCTGTGTAGCAAATTACCACAATCTAGTGGTTTCACACAACACCCATTTGTCATCTCACAGTTTCTAAAGGTAAGACGTCTGGGCAGGGCTTACATGAGTTCTCTGCTCAGGATCTGACAGAGTCTCACCTTCCAATCAAGGTGTCGGCCAAGCTGTATTCTCATCTGAATGCTTGATTATGAAGGGATGCCCTCCAAGCCCCCTTAGGTTGCGGATCAATTTTACTTCTTTGCAACTGTAATATTCATGGTGGCTGGGTTTCTCAAGGCCAGTAAAACCACTATAGCAACACATCTGCACTTTCAAGAAAGTTAGGACCTTCTTCACAAGGCTCACTTGATTAGGTCAGGTCACTCATGATTACCTTCCTACCCTCCTTTTTAAATAAACTTGATTTTTAAGAGCAATTGTAGGTTCACAGCAAAATAGAGTAGAAAGTACAGAGATTTTTTCCTATGCTCCCACCCCTACATACATGTAGACTCCCCCACTATCTACATCCTGCCCCTCTGCTATGGTCTGAAACCTAATTCCCCAAGGTGATGATATTAAGAGGTGAGGCCTTTGGGAGGTGATGAAGTCATGAGGAATTAGTGCCCTTATAAAAGAGGTTGAAGGGAGCACCCTTGTCCCTTTTACTATGTGAAGATGCAGCAACAAGGTACTATGTATGGAATAGAGAGTGAGACCTCACCAGACACCACATCTGCTGGTGCCTTGATCTTGGACCTCCAGCCTCCAGAACTGTGAGAAATGCATTTCTATGATTTATGAACTACTTATACTAAGTCATTTTGTTATAGCAGCCCAAACAGGCTAAGATGTGGTGATACATGTTACAATTGATGAACCTACAATGACACATTATGATCGCCTAAAGCCCATAATTTACATTAGAATTCACTCTTGGTGTTGTACATTGTATGGGTTTTGATGAATATGTAATGACATACATCCACCATTATAGTAAAATACAGAATAGTTTCACTGTTTTATTTTTATTTTTGAGATGGGGTCTTGCTATGTTGCCCCAATTGGTCTCAAAGTCCTGGGCTCAAACAAGCCTCCCACCTCAACCTCTGGAGTAGCTGGGACTATAGATGTGAGCCACCATGCCCGGTTCTAGCTATACTACTTTAAAAATCCTCCATACTCCACAATACATCCCTCCCTCTTCTCCAACCTCTGGAAAGCATGGATCTTTCACTTTTTTCATAGTTTTGCTTTTTTCAGAATGTCATTTAATTGAAATCACACCATATGTAACCTTTTCGGCCTGGCTTCTTTCACTTAGCAATGTGCATTTGAAGTTCTACTGTCTTTTCATGGCCTGATAGCTCATTTCTTTTTGACTCCTTTTTTATTCACTTAAAGTCAACTGATTTGAGAATTTCTAACCTTGTTACTTTCCTTCACCTTTTTTTTTTTTTTTTGAGTTGGAGTCTCACTCTGTCGCCCAGACTAGAGTGCTGTGGCACGCTCCTGGCCACTGCAGCCTCAACCTGCTGGGCTCCGGCGATCCTTCCGCCTCAGCCTTCCAAGTAGCTGGAACGACAGGTGCGCGCTACCACGCCTGGCTAATTTTTTGATTTATTGTAGAGATGAGGTCTCGCCAAGTTGCCCAGGTGGGTCTCGAAGCCACAGGCTCAGACAATCCACTCACCTCAGCCTCCCAAAGCGCAGGATTACAGGCTGAGCAACCGAGCCCAGCCCTTTCCTTCACCTTTATACCATAGCTTAATTGTGAGAATGATATCCCATCTTGGGGATATCAAGGGGAAAGGAATAATGTAGGGCTCGTAGGACAGGGTATGGGAAGCTTGGGACCACCTTAGACTGTCCTCCACAATTGGGAAGCAGGGCAGTTCATCCCAGGCACACTTCTCAAAATGGAGTCAAGAGCTCTGCTCTGATTCTATGTGGAATTCACAAGCCAAGGGAAAACCATGACCTTTAGAGTCCACCAATGTCTCTATCAATCTGCACACAGCACCAGCAATTGACCAGTGTTTGGATCCGATGGCACCCTACTCAGTGGTTGTTCTTCTAATCCATTGAAGAGACAAAATAAGTATAGGTATAGCAGGATTTTCCAGTTTGAAATGTGTTTGGAGAAAAATCCCAAGTACTGTTTTGGTGTGTGGTCAGCACAGTGACGCGCCTTGAGTGAAGTGGAAGGAAAGAACATCTCTAGCAAGATGAGGAGGTAAAGAGAGGGAGCTGCAGGACTAGTCCCACCCTAACCAGACTCACATTTGATGGGCTGCAGAGGCTTCCAGTTGGAGGAAATGCTGCTTTGGAAAGGCTGGTGTTGCTTTCCACTTCCCTTGTGATTATCCCAGGATCTACCCACAGTGTGAGGAGTAGCAGCAACAACACATCTGACACTTGCATACATTGCTAGAAGCTGAAGCTTGGGACCCCTTAGGAAATGGTGGTGATGGCAGGCCTTAGGGAGGAGAGATGAGGGGGTGGAGCAATTGTTATTTCAGGAGGTCACTGTGCATTTACCCTTTGCCAAGAGCTTTCCATTCAGTCCAGCCTCTTAGGTCAGTGAATGTATTCTCCAAGTAGACGGGGATGTAGAAACAATTTTCTTTCTTTAACCCAATGGACATAAGTCCCAGAGACTCTCCCAAATAGACAAATATTTTTGTATTTGTTCCCAATGAAATACACCTCAGAAAGTTGCCTTCTCTCTTCACCCAGTTCTGCAGTCGGGGATGCTCTCTCAGTTCTGATTAGGGCAAGGAAATGACATTCAACCCTGAGCGTCTTTGGTACTGCATGGGATGCCAGGGCTATGGGTACACCCTGAATAGGGCTTAGATCAGCTCTGTCTTCAAGGGGCTACATGTCAATCAGGACCCCTTGCAACAGAGATGAACAAATGCTTTGGGAACTGAGGAGAAGAAACATTTAACATTTCTAGGAGGGATGAGGGATATACTAGTTAACATACGTTTGATCACCTGCTAATAAAGTCAGAATTATAAATAAGTGTTGGCTTAAACAGCACTGTAGACCTGAGAGCTGTGAACACACAGAACTCTAGTCCTCTGGTAAGAACCAGGCTTATTCTTGTAGCCTCAGTCTTTGGGTTTGAAGAGACCTATCCTGTGGCAACTTGCATTTACAGAATAGGAATTGCAAGAAGGCTCTAAAAAGCACCTTTTCAAGGGAACAAACCACTACAAGGACTCCTTTAACATCTTAGCCAAACTTAGCTTGCAAACACCTACCGCTTGTTTTTGTAGCCCACAGGCTAAGAATGACTTTGGCATTTTTAAATGGTTGAAAAAAATCAAAAGATAGTATTTCCCAAAATGCAAAAATTGCATAAAAGTCAGATTTCGGTGTCCAAGAATAAAGTTTTATTGGAGCCCAGCCCATATGTTGCATTTTGCCTTTGGCTATGTTTGGACTGCAACAGCAGAGTCAGTAGCGGCTGCAGAGACCCTGTGGCCTACATAGCCTAAAATATTTACTGTCTGACCTGTTGTAGAAAAAGTTTGCCAACCCCAGCCTTAGGCCATGGGGTGAAAGAAGTGGAACAAAAACATACACAACTTGTAAAATGAGTAGAACACAACATTTTGCCAATCTGTAAAGTAAGCTGAACAAAAACATACACAATTGTGAGTGTGGATTGCAAAGGCTGGTTAGAAACTGGTTATAAAAGTGTTGGCAAGAGACTGCAATGCGTGGGTACATTTAAAATCACATCAATTTCAACGTTTATATATTCTGGTGCCAATTCAAGTATAGAGGGAAGAAAACTGAATCGAACAAAACCAAAGTATTTCTCATTCTGGCAAGAGCTGAGGGCAATTGGGTCTGCTGGACTTGTTCTCTGTTTACATACAAGCCTGCTTCTTTCGGAAAATTCTTGTTGAAGTGACTATGAAATGGTCTAAATGTTTGAAAGGAACACTGAGGTTCAATTTCATCCTGAAAAAAATAGACTTGGGTGCTGAACCACTTGAAAGTTTTCAAGGTCTTTTTTTTTTTTTTTTCCATCTTCCTCTTATTCTCCTGCCCTTTTATCTTATTGGATCTGCCTGCATTCTGGCTTATTCATGTCATTGACAAATATTTATCGATCATTCACTGTTTGCCAGGTGCCCTTATTAGAATTTACAATTTACCATTGGACAACAAGCTCAAAATTCTTGTCCAGTTGGAGCTTATAGTCTAATAGTGGAGTCAGAAAAATCCATAAGATAAATAAGTAAAAGGTACAGCAAGTTACATAGTAAGAGAGACAAGAATAACAGTCAAGATAGCACACCTTCAGGCTGAGGAATGTCACCATTATAGACAAAGTGGCAGGGGGATTGGGGGTGCATGAGAGCAGTCTCATTGGATGGTCTGGATGATCAAATTGGCATCAACAAACATCTGTGAGTAACTGGGAGCCCCCCGGTGGGTCAGCAACAACCTCTAACCGCAGGGGAAAATAAGACGAAGCAGAAATTTCCAGAAAACACTAGGAAAGCTTTTTAATTTCTACCCCACTAACTTTAAATTCAAGATAATTCTAGTTCAAGCCTACTAGAAACCTAACTTGTCAAGTGAATTAACATGATCAAATGAATCCAGACAACATTAGGGCAAAATGAAATGGAAGTAAATGTGGGATTTACTTCTTTATTCCATGTTGTTGTCTGATGCTGGGTCTTCCTGGGGGACTTTTATTATCCTGATCCCAGATGGAACTCACCTGAGTCAGACCTAACCTTTACCTAGAACCCCTACGTGGGATTTGGATGGATTTAAAGAACACATCCTTAGCAGCCTCGGTGAATAACTCTGAAACCTTGCAAGATCGATCTTTGTCAGGAACTTTTTGTTAACTTCTTTTGTGATGATGAGTACACTCAATCATCCTCTTAAAATAATAGATCAAATTAAGATTGAATTGGCTTTATCTCTGCACAGAAAGTAATTTTCTGAGTTTTATATGCTAAATTTCATTGTTTAGAATCATTTTGGAGATGTGATATGGTTAGTATCAATACACACATATGAACTTATCCACATAAATAAAATAATATATAAAAGAAATACATAATCTGTAAATATATATAATGTACTATATGTACATTTATATTTAATATTGCATTCAATGACATATGAAAGCTATCTGGTTACATTCAGATAACCAGATAACATATTTTCTATATCTGTTATAGTCAGGTAACATATATAATATGTATATTTAATATGATATATATACTTATCTATAATATAAATATGTATGTATTCTTTTGTACATATAAAATAGGCATATAAATATAAGGGGAGCAGATATATAATGAGGATATATTTATGCATAAGTATCTCCCTGGTTTGTTTTGGAAAGTTTTTTTTTTGAGCTGAGTAGGGGACTGGAGTTTAATTTATTTCTAGAAAAGAGTTGATGTAATTTGAATAAAAAATAAACAGACTTTCCCATTGGGTTTGAAATGCAATTTGTAATGCAAGTGTTGGAGAAAATGTTTATTTTTCTTTTCTAGGAACTGAAACAATTTTTAGAAGGGCTCTGTTCTCTTTGGAAAAATAATAGAGATAACAGTCATTCAAAGGAAAGATAAAGTTCAAAACAACCAAGTTCCACAGATAAAAACTTCCCCAGGGAGGTGGCAGAGGCAGCAGGGAGGGCCCGTTTGTGGTGTCTCTTCTGGGTGGCTCTTCAGTGCCTTTTACAAATAACAAAGGGCAGACATTTTTGCTCTAGGGCCTGAATCAAAACATAAAGAGAGATAAGAGCATCATAATTGGATGAAGCCTTTCCTTTTTATTCCTTGGTAAGTACTATTTGTGTAAAATATAGTCAAATTTAAAAAAAAATTAGTATAATTAGGACATAGAGATAATTGATTTTTTCCCCTAACTTGAATGTAAATGAAAACCACCTGAAAACTCATCAGCTCTCTTCCAGTTATTATCTCTGCATTTATTTCACGGCACCTCAAGTTTCTTGGTGATGACAATCCAGAGTCAAATGTGGAAGCCTGGGTCCCTATCCCTGTCTGCCTAGAGATTATGATCTTGTGATCTGACCTATGACCTAGGCATCAGGATTTTTTAAAGCCCCCAGGATGATTCGAACACTCTAGCATTCTCACTTTGTAGGAGAATTATGTAATTCTTTAAGTCATCCCAGAAAACTGCATTTATTCTTTGTGATTCTCACTCCACCTATTAAAGGAAGCCACTCCCCTTCCTGAACAACAAAGCAATCGGTACCTGCATTAATTGAACGTGTAACGTTTGGGCGTTTGTTTTCTACTGAGAGTCCAAGATTTGCTGAAGCCATGGAGTGTGCATTTGTGATGCTAAGGACAAAGAAATAGACGATTTAGATTTATCAGTCCTGAGAGGTGAGGTAGTAATTTCGTTCCTTGTTTCCTTCTCTTGCAATTTCGGGTTTGGGCTTCTGGCTTTTTCGATGAAGAGAAAGAAAAGGGGACAGAGCCAGGGTGGTCCCGAGGTGCTGTTCCCATCCGGCGTCCAGAAGATTGATGAAGTTGATTGCAATGAGGATCCACCAGCTCACTTTCTCCTTGCCCCATTGTGTGTGTGGGGCAAATACGAAAATGGGTGCAGGCATCAGATAACTCAGCCAGATAGCCGGGCTAGGTGGCTCAGCCTATAATCCCGCGCTTTGGGAGACCGAGGTGAGTGGATTGCCTGAGCCCGCGGGTTCGAGACCCGCCTGAGCAACTTGGCGAGACCTCATCTCTACAATAAATCAAAAATTTTGCCGGGCGTGGTCGCGCGCGCCTGGAGTTCCGGCTACTCGGAAGGCTGAGGCGGAAGGATCGCCTGAGCCCAGCAGGTCGAGGCTGCGGTGGCCGGGAGCGGCCACTGCACTCCGGTCTGGGCGACAGTGAGACTCCAACTCAAAAAAAAGAAAACTTTTCTATGTCAGCTTCTCTGTTTCATCCATAGAGAGAAGTAGAGAGAGAGCTCCCACTTCACTCTACCAAGACTTAAATGAGTGCATAAATGAAAGCACTCCACAGAGTGCAGGATATAGAGTAACTGCTCAAATGAAAAAAAAAATTGCTACTACTTTGGAGAAACTTCTTATCTTCTCAGGCAATGACAAAGCATTTTTCAGAATGTGAAGTTTTTTTCCTTTTTTCTTTTTCAAAGGAAGAAGGTGAAAATGTGGTGATAAATGTCTTTAAAAATAGATGTGAAGCGAAGTCTAGGAATTAATCAGAGTGAGAAGTCTTCAAAGAAGAGAAGGACTTCCCATGGAGTTCTGCGGATGGAGTACAGGGCTAGTGTGCATGGGGTGGGAGTGTTCCATGCTCCACAATCTGCCAGGTGTATCTCACATCATGTACTTTGTGCTGGTTATGTCTTTACTTCTCAGCCCCCCACAGATCATCCTTTCTCTCCATTGTTCTTTCTCCATGGCTTAGACATTGCTATAGACTGAATGTGTTTCCAAAATTCATGTATTTCTCTACCTTCAGGATCATTTCCTAATGTGTGTGATATGTTTCACAGGATGGTCCAGTAAAATAATATCGCTGTGTCTACTGTTAGTAGCAAATCCAAGAGTGACTGAGCTTCGCTTCATATCTAGAGTATGTCAACCAGAATAGAAACAGCCGTGAAAAATGATGACCTTTATCTTTGCATTAGCAAGCTATAGACTAGTTATGCCTTAATGTGCATCTTAAAATATATTTTTCCATTGAAAAAGAAATACCTCCATGATTATGACCAAAAACTATGAAAAACAGAAATAAGTAAAAAGAGGGGGAAACAAAATTGCTTGTTGTCACCATCACCGAAAGATATTGGCTGCTAACATTTTAGTGAATCTCTTTCTAGTCTTTTAATTTTTAAAATTTGTATCTTAACTAAGTTTGTGATTACATTGCATATATAATTCTGTATTCTGCATTTCGAGTATAATATTATGATACATTTCTTCATATTTTACTTATTCCTTTCAAGTGCTTTGTTTAATGGCAGCATAATTTCTTTCTATTTTTCCCTTTAATAGTTCCTTTTTTGGGGGATCTGCTTTAAGGAGTCTATGAAATTAATGCATGTTAAATAGGATCTTGCTTAATATGGTCTGCATTTCTGTGATTGGATGGATCATACATGCTACCAGAAATAAAATACAGTACCTTGGAGATATTGTAGATTTGGTTCCAGACCGCCACAACCAAGCAAATATTGCAACAACGCGAGTCACAATAATTTTTTGATTTTCCAGTGCATATAAAAGTTATGTTTCCAAGGTTGGATGTGGTGGCTCTTGCTTGTAATCTTAGCATTTTGGGAGGCCAAGGCTGGATGATTGCTTGAGCTCAGGAGTTGGAGTCACAGTGAGCTGTGATTGTACCACTGTAGTCTAGCCTGGGCAACAGAGCGAGACCCTGTCTCTAAGAAAAAAAGAGTTATGCTTACATTATACTGTAGTCTATTAAGATACAATATGTTTGCTTTAATTAAAGTATATTTTATTGTTAAAAATGATAATGATCTTCTGAGCCTTCAATGAATCGTAATCTTTTTTGCTGGTGGTGGATCTTGCCGTGATGTTGATGGCTGCTGACTGATCAGGGTGGGGGTTGCAGAAGTTTGGGAAGTCTGTGGCAATTTTTAAAAGACAACAAAGTTTGCCATACTGATTGACTCTTCCTTTCATGAAAGATTTCTCTGTAGCATGTGATACTGTTTGATAGTATTTTACCCACAGCAGAACTTCTTTAAAAAAATTAGCGTCAATCCTCTTAAATCCTGCTGCAGTTCTATCAACTAAGTTTATGTCATATTCTAATCTTTTGCTGTCATTTCAACAGTGTTCACAGCATCTTCACTAGGAGTAGTTTCCATCTCAAGAAACCATTTTCTTTGCTCACCCATAAGGAGCAATTCCTCATTCATTCAAGTTTTATCATTCGATTACGGCAGTTCAGTCACATCTTCAGGCTCTACTTCTAACTCTAGTTCTCTTGCTATTTCCACCACATCTGCAGTGACTTCCTCCACTGAAATCTTGAACCCTTCAAAGTCATTCATGAGAATTAGAATCAACTTCTTCCAAACTCCTGTTAATGGTGATGTTTTGATCTCTGCCCATGAGTCATGAATGTTCTTTTTTTTTTTAATATTTGTTCACATTTATTTATATTAAAAGACACTAAAATTCAAAAGTTAGAATACAAAAATACGTTGTAACTTTTACTATTTTAACCACTTGATATCTTAAGTGTACACCTTCCTTTATGATAAATACCAGGCCATGGACTAATTTAACTTTAGTCATATAATACAGTAACACTCAAATAGGTGTAAAAATATAAACATTTTTGCTCTAGCACAGTTTTGGGGGGAAGGATTATCCCTCAATATACAACAGATGCAAGTATGTGCAATTGGGTGGTAGGAGACAACTGTTTTTATTATGGAAAGATGGTGAAAGAGATAGATTCTTTTCAGAAAAGAACAGATCACATTTATTAAATAGTTCCCTTACAAACTTTAGATCTTGGGCACATTTCACAGAAATTTTGGATTGATATTAAACAGTCCTTCCCTCCCCTTTTTAACAACTAGATACTACAAGTCACCCAATTTAGTAAACTTTAAGGCAACAATATGGAACCAAGTCTCAAATCAGATGTAATATTCTGCTGCAGATTACTTGTCGAACTCCATCATTTCACTGGCTGGGCAGTTCATAAAAGAGAATTTAAGCTAACTCAAATATTTGAGAGGAAAAAAAAAAAGAAGAGAGAGAGAGAACATATCAAATACGCTTCCTAAGATATTGTGTCTTATTGCCTAAGTGAATCATGAGAATTTCCACCCCACTAAATCTCTCCTGCAAAAACAGCCTAACACTTAAATCTCAGTCATTATTTGTATTATGTAGTAAAAGGAAACAATATAAAGTAGAAATCTGTTGGTTCATATTTGCCAGATTATCTAAAGTTAAAATGACTACCCCAAATCAGAAATAGTATATAACTTTACATTTTACTACACAGGTTTTCTCAATAGCATCCCCAAACAAACAAACAAAAATATATCAATTGTTCTCAAAAAATTGTTGCCTATAAATTGGAAGAAAAACATGAACTTCAAAGAGTTTATTTTAATTATGAATTGATACTGCATTTCTAGAAACACTGGTGATCCTGAAAAACACACCAATAAACATGACCACCATGATCCTGGCAAAATGCATACCTCGCTGGTAAAGCACAAATATTTCTTTTTACAAATGTTTTAAGGAACGATGGTTAAAATTAAGCAAGAGTTGAAAAATATAATTTTAATAAAGTGTAAGTGAAAAGGGGTAATACCAAAGCTGGTAAAAGTCTTTTTGCTTTCTTACAAGTGGTATCCTTATAACTCCCCACCTATCAGAGGATGAATTATTTTTCTAGAAAAAATAAAATGATTGCAAATTTTATTTTCTACAATGCTTTATGTATCAGAGTCACTTGCAGATTCTGGTCTGCTGTCATCTGGTACATCACTTTCCTTGCCCCAGTCTTTCATAGATGCTCCCATCATGAAATCCTCACACAGGATTTTCCAGTCCTGGGCCTCTTCTGATTTCACTTCAGTCTGTTTGGCTTTTGGACTCTTCACAGTAGAACTTGTCTCATTTGTACTTCCATCCATTCCTCTCAAAACGCTAATGAAATCTTTCTTGGAAACAGTTGATGTCAACTTAGCACACTTTCTAATAGAGCTTCCAGCTTCTTTAACTTTTTCATCAACGTTCTTTTGATGTGTCTGAACAGCATTAAATAATTGTACCACACCCCTCGTTGCAATTCTCTGAATTTCTTTCTGTCTCTTTGTCTTGGACAACATCTGGCTTTACTCTGTGCAACATTTCCCACTCCAGCTTCTTATCATGCTGTTTTTTTTCCTCTATTCTTTCTTGTTTTAACTTTTCTTTTTCCTTCTCCAGCCCTTTATTTTTTTTTTACCAGAATGGTGGATTTACTTTTAGGAGTTTTTTTGTTAAGGATTTTAGCCATGGCATCTGCCCAGCCTGTATTAGTCCCAACACTTGATTCTACGGCATTTTTATTTTCTTTGTCACAGGGCTGAACATCATCTTCATTGTCAACCTCTATTGCTTCATCATCGGAAGAAAAGTAATCCTTTTCCAATCCACAGCTTCCTATAGAACCTTCGCCGTCTGAAGCATCTTTGGCCTCGTCTTCCAGCTCCGATGATACGGTTCTTGCTACCATTTTCATCTTCTTCTTTGGGGGCTTTTTTAGCTTTTTCCCCACACTCACATGTGAATCCTGGACAGCTGTGACCATTTTCCCCACAAATGTTCTTAATGGTATCTAGAATGGTGAACACTTTCTTGAAGGTTTTCAATTGACTTTGCCCAGATCCATCAGAGGAATCACTATGTATGGCAGCTATAGCCTTACAAAGTGTATTTATTTTTTTCTATTTTTTATTTTTATTTTTGAGTTGGAGTCTCACTCCGTCGTCCAGCCTGGAGTGCAGTGGCACACTCATGGCCACTCCAGCATTCACCTTCTGCCTCAGTCTTCCAAGTAGCTGGAACTACAGGCACGCTACCACGCCCAGCTAATTTTTTGATTTATTGTAGAGACACAGTCTTAGCACGTTGCCCAGGTTGGTCACGAACCCACGGGCTCAGGCAATCCTCTTGCCTTGGCCTCCCAAAGTACTGAGATTGCAGGCTTGAACCACTGTGCCTGGCTGACAAAATATATTTCTTAAATAATAAGACTGGAAAGTCAAAATTACTCCTTGATCCTTGAACTGTCGAATAGATGTTGTGTTAGCAGGCATGAAAACAACATTCATCTCCTTGTACATTTCCCGCAAAGCTCTTGAATGACCAAACACATTGACAATGAGCAGTAATATATTTTTTAAAAATTTATTTTATTTTAAAGATGTGGGGTATAATTCAGGATATATTTTGAAAATAATCTTTTTTTCTAAGCAGTAGGTTTCAGCATGTGCTTTAAATATTCAGTAAACCATGATATAAACAGATGTGTTGTCATCCAGGCTTTGTTGTTCTGTTTATAGAGCATAGACAGAGTAGATTTAGCATAATTCTTAAGGGTCCTAGAATTTTTGGAATGGTCAATGAACGTTGGCTTCAACTTAAAGTCACCAGCTGCATTAGCCCCCAATAACAGAGTCCTTTGTCCTGTGAAGAGTCACCCTCTTCTTAGAAGCTTTGAAACCTGGTGTTGATTTTCCTGTTTAACTATACAGGTCCTAGATGGCTCCTTTTCCAATAGAAGGCTGTTTCACTTATATTCAAAATCTATTGTTTCATGTAGCCACCTTCATCCTTTTAGTGAGATCTTAGCCAGATCTTCTGAGTAACTTGCTGCAACTTCTCCATCAATACTTGCTGCTTCACCTTGAACTTTTATGTTATGGAGATGAGTTCTTTCCTTAAGCCTCATGAACCAACCTCTGCTAACTTCAAACTTTCCTTCTGCAGCTTCCTCACCTCCCTCAGCCTTCAAAGAATTGAAGAGAGTTGAGACCTTGCTCTGGAATAGCCTTTGAATTAAGGGAGTGTTGTGGCTGGTTCTCTTTTATTCAGACCACTCACACTTTCTCCATATCAGCAATAAGGCTGTTTTGCTTTCTTATCACTTGTCTGTTCACTGGAGTAGCACTTTTAATTTCCTTTAAGAACTTTTCCTTTGTATTCACAGTTGGGCTAGCTGTTTGGTGCAAGAGGCTTTACTTTTAGCCTATCTTGACTTTTGACATGCCTTCCTCACTAACAAGCTTAACCATTTCTAGCTTTTGACTTAACATGACAGACATGCAACTCTTCCTTTCACTGGAACACTTAGTGGTCTTAGTAGGATTATTAATTGACCTAATTTCAATGTTGTTGAGTCTCATGGAATTGGAAGGCCCAAGGAGAAAAAGAGAGACCCGGATCGGCCTATCCTGGAGCAGTCAAAGCACACATAATAATTATTGATTAAGTTTACCATCTTATATGGATGTGGTTCATGGCACCCCAGAACAATTACAATAGTAACATCAGAGATCACTGATCACAGATCACCATAGCAGATATAATAATGATTTTAAAATGATTTTTTAAAAATAATGATTTTAAAAGTTTGAGACATTATGAGGATTACTAACATGTGACACATAGATACAAAGTGAGCACACGTTATTGGAAAAGTGGTGCCAATAGACTTGTTCAATGCAGGGTTGCTACAAACCTTCAATTTGTAAAAAATGTAGTACCTGAGAACACAATAAAGCAAAGTGCAATAAAAAGAGGTGTCCCTGTGTATGTGATTTGTCTATACAATAACTAACTAGTAGTTAATTAGTAACATAAGTGAGGACATTGAGGGTTTGTAGTGTGTAGGACCCTAACAACCCAAACCAGTGGTTCTCAGACTTAAGTGTGCACCAGTCTCCTTGGGCAACTTGTTACAACACAGACACCTGTTTCCCACTCCATTATTCTGATCCTTTCGGTCTGGAGTGGGGTCTGAGAATATGTATTTCTAACAAGCTACACTATGAATAGAATGTCAAAACAAAGTCTTTTTTAATTCAACCATTCGTAATCCCCAATTCAACTATTACTTCTTCTTGCCATCCTCAACTGGGATCACGGAGTTTTTCTTTCTTTGAATGCTTTATGGTACATCACACTAAGGGAGGCTGTTAGGGTCTGTCCCCGTTCAGCATCAGAGTCCCCTTGCTTTACTGTGTGTAAAAATTCTCTCCTTTGGGGATTGTGTAGGAGAGAATTTGAGGCTGGGTGTGGACCCCACCAGTTCCCTTCTCAGCAGCTGTGGGCTCAAAGAGAATGAAAAGTAGTGTTTCATAAGTGAATTACACAAATGCGATGTGGACTGGGGAGTGGAATTTGATTGCCTCCAAAAGTAGAATGCAAATCACTTGGTGGTCCACAGTCATTTTCCGTTCTGGGCACAATTGCCTTCCTAGTACAGAATGTGCCAATGGCAATTTACGCTGCACGGAAACAAGCAAGCCCACGGCACACAAATGTCATATTTCAGAAGTTCTTTCTAGTGTGTTCTCTCCTATGGTAAAATGCGGGCTGCCTACGTGGAAGAGTAATGTTTTCCAAGACCCCTGAGGATATGAAAACCGTGGGCAGTTTTTCCCTCTGCCTGTGGATCTTCTTTTATGTTCTCAGGCAGAAAGCCCCGTGGAGCTGAACATAATTATTTTTTATTTCGTCTTCATCACACAAGGGGTTCTTTCAGGAAAACGACTTCCAGTTTGATGGGCAGGATGGGTCTTTTTCTTCAGAGTCTTATGCGCATGAACGACAAAATAGCACCTTATAAAACACACCTAGTGAAAACGATCATTTTGTTTTGTGAGGCAAACTTTGTGGGCTCCTCCGCTTGCTACTAGCTGTTAAAATGCAGAGCAAAAATTCATCTGGGGTATTTTCAACTCCCTTGGGATCTTTTCATGCCCTTGGAGACTGAGTGGCCAGTGAGAAAGAGGAGAAAACTCTCCAGGGAAGATGTTGATTTCATTTGAAGAAAGAGGGAAAGGAAGATTGTGCCCTGGTTGTTTTGAGATACTGGGATCACCCGCACCAAAAAAAAAAAAAAAAAAAGTAGTTTCCTTAGCAACAAGAGATAAGAGAAAAGTCTCATAAATTTTCCTCACCTACTCATTTTAAAAAATGCAGTGAAGCAGATGGTTTGGATAATCCAGGTATTCCAGATTCTAATTTACTTAGTGTCGATAGAAGGAGCATAAATATTGAAGGGTGTGCGCGCTGCAGTTTGCAAAACTGTAGCCTGAGAACTAGTTCAAAGATGAGAGCTTTCCAAATATCCAGCCTCTCTATCAATAATCCAAACAGGATGTTGGCCAAGAAACAGCATCTGAAGAGGCACATCTTTTGGCATGTGAGAGACAGGAAGGGCGTGCGCGTGCGCGCACACGCACACACACACACACACACACACACACACACACACACACACACACCAGCTTGGTGGAGTAACACAGGATGGAAGAAAGCAATGCTTGGGGAAGGATAGCTAGAAGACAGTCAGGACCCAGCAGCCAAAGCTGCTTACCAGTGGGTATGGGCAGGAAATCTTCACAAAACCTGTTGCCTTTATGTGACCATTCAGTCTGGCATTCCACAGTGAACTCTGCCTTTAGGTGGGATTGCTTGTCGAGGCTCTGTCTCTGCATTCACCAGCATGACAGTTTTTCTTTTTTCTTTCTTTTTTTTTGAGTTGGAGTTAGACAGAGTGCAGTGGCATGCTCATGGCCACTCCAGTGTCAACCTGCTGGGCTCCACTGATCCTTCCACCTCAGCCTTCCATGTAGCCAGAACTACAGGCACTCGCTACCATGCTCGGCTAATTTTTTTTTTATTGCAGAGACGAGGTCCTGCCAATTTGCTCGGGCTGGTCTCAAACCCGTGAGCTCAGGCAATCCACTCGCCTTGGCCTCCCAAAGTGCTGGGATGACCGGCTGAGCCACCGAGCCCCGCCGGTTTTCCTTTACCTAACCCAGCTCAGTTCACGGTAGAGAAGAGTCGCTTGATTTTCTGAAGCCACCTCACATATGTGTGTAGAAGTGCTCGAGGAGGCAGAAGAGCCTTGAATCTCAGGTGGGAACAAGCTCACATATGAGAATTTCTGCTGAGAGGCCAGACCTGGGAAACCTCTTTGTCCCTTTCATTGTTAATTATTATTGATGTCTGACTTGCATTTGCACAGAATGAACATTTTGGTTCCTTAAATATTTCTTTGGTGCCTGGAGCCTAGATTCACACTGTGCTTAGACAAATAGGTGATGCATGGATAAACTATTTTAAACTAAACAACAACAACAACAACAAAGCGTCAGGTTTTGGCATTTTGAAAACAAAATTTGGAAACATTTTCTCCATATAGATGAGAGGGTATTACGTATATATGACATATAGATTTATTTTCCTTTTATGTCCATTTTTTTTGAGTCGGAGTCGCTCTGTTGCCCAGGTTGGAGTGCCGGGGCATGCCCATGGCCACCCCAGCGCCAACCTACTGGGCTCAGGTGGTCCTTCAACCTCAGCCTTCCAAGTAGCCAGAACTACAGGTATGTGCCACCATGCCCAGTTTATTTTTTGATTTATTGTAGAGATGAGGTCTCACCAAGTTGCCCAGGCTGGTCTCGAATCCGTGGGCTCAGGCAATTCTCTCATCTCAGCCTCCCAAAATGCCAGGATTATAGGCGTTAGCTACCGTGTCCAGCCATATCCATTAAATAAAAAATACTTAAGCTTATTCTTTAGTTTATTTCAGAAAATGACACAGGAAAATAACAGATAATGCAATGTCTATCATGAAACAGATAAAATAGCCTGGCAGGCAGGATGGCTCTGTTTGAGCTGTTGTCAGTCCCAAATACAGTTTTTATTGTTCTTAGCTGAAGCTTGTGTTAAGTTTGGTGAATATGAGAAGGATTTTGCTGGGGTTTGCTGCATCCCAGACCATTTGAAGACAATTGTTAAGTGTGACCGATAAATTTCTGATTTCCTCTCTTTTAAGAAATAACTCAAATGTATGCTGATATTTAGGTTGAAAATGTGTCAATTTTCCATTTTATTAGGGCTGTGAAGCTCATCATTGCTTGACTCTCCGGGAGTTTCTGCCTCCCAGACAATCTCAGGCACAGCCTCACTAGATGATGCCTTTGGGTTCTGGAATAGAACGTGGCCTGTCGTTCAGCTCTGATCAATCATGCTTGTTTATTAGGCAAGGTGATTAAAGTGGTGCTGAGCACGGAAGGGTAATTCTCCAAATAATGAGCACATTTGCAAAAGCATTTGGAAAGCCTCCAACTTTTATTCTATTTTTTTGAGAGATCAACTTATATTATTTCATGGATGAAGTGAGACTTTGGACTGAAGATGAACTAATTTAACACAACTCTAAGCAGCTACAATACATAGTTGAAGATATTTGGGTTGTCCTAAGATACCTTTTAATTAATAGCTGATGGCTGGTTCCTTTTTGGTTGTGAGCAGATTAATGCATCAGAAATGTGATTTATATTTTGTGTTTTGGAACACTTGTATAGTAGGCTTGATGTGCGATCTATGTTCAGGCTGGTATTTAAATTTAAGGCTATTGTGTGTGTCTCCCTGGGATACTGTTGTCTTGAGATGAAAATTGAAGTGCAAAATGATCGTGTGACAAGGGTTCTGATTTACAAGACAAAGATGTGCATTTGTATGGGGCCAGTGAAAATCATTTTCCAATATATGTGTTTATTTATGGGCAGAAATTTGTGCCCAGCTATGGAATTACAAAGGCCTTTCAGTGTGACTTTTGGCAAGCTTTCAAAACACGTTGATGAAAAAATCCACCTAAAAGATGTTTGCACCTTAGTTTTTCCATGAAGCCAGGTAATAATGAGAGGAATTTCAATTTGTGTTATCTGAAAGAGCCTTTGAAAAGTTACCAGGAAGGAATCACATCTGTGTTAAATTGTGTAGGGAGGTTTTTCTGTCTCTTTCAATTTTGCTTTTACTACCCTCTGTTTTAAGATAGATTACAAATTGTGATTTGCCAATGTTGAGGATTAGATGTTTTCATCTGAAAACATCTAGTTCTGACGGAGAGTTGTGGTCCACTCTTGGACTCGTTTGTGCCTGTGTCATTTTTCTATTTATTTTTACAGTGATGTGTTCGTATTTTTTGAAGTTACATGTATTCCTTCCTGATTGTTCCCTTGTCTATCCTTTCCCACTTTTAAGCAGCGAGGTTCTTGTGAACTCATGGCCTCAGTGCAGAAAATAACCAAGGTTTTCTTCTTGGCTTTGATTTCCAGGAGCCTAAGGTCTTTCTAGATAGAAAACTTGGGAAACTTTGGGAGTTGAGGAGAGACGGGTCTCAAAAAAACTAGACAATATTGTATGAGGCTCCAGGGAAGGGAGAAGAAAGGGTATGGATGAAAGTAGAAGCCCTGGCGACTTTGAGGAGGGGCCTGCTACTACTGCCTAGATGCCTCTTGAAACACTGATGACTGAGTGGGGGTGCAGGCAGAGGGGACCTTTGAAGACTCTGCAGAGATTTTGGTAACCTGCCAATACAAAGAGGAACAACATCATCTGGTGAGACGCCTATTCAAGTGTAGCCATTTTGAGGTCTCCAGACAAGGGGATATTGATCTCTTCTGGCCACAGGGGTGTGGAGCTACTTCTGGGAGCCCAGAGAGCTTGGGGGAATTGGGGAGTTTATGATTCTCAAGTTGGTCTAGGTAAAAATCCCCCTTCTCTGTCTCAGAGTCTCATCTTTTATCAGTAGGGCATTGACTTTGATTTAGAAGTCAAGTTGCACATTCAGTTTATTTTGTAGCTCTGCCACCCATGAAATGAAAACCTGGGTCTTCTTTTCAGCACAATTTGCCCTGTGGTTGCTGGAGATGAGTCTCATAAATTGGTGGCTAACTACCTGAGCCTATATATCTTTTGCGAAGCTTCCAACAGCATCAAGAGAATTCCCTATGCACTTAATCCTTATAACTATTAGTGTCCTTTCTCATCCCTTCCACCTGAGTCTCCACCCAGTTAATCACAGGTGAAGGTGTCATAGTTATGGAGCCACTACACACAGGAATGACTATCATCCCATTTATTACAAGTCATCAAGTCCCCATTGCTGTCAGACTGTTTAGCCACCCAATTCCAAAATCCTGTCCTGAGGGTCTGCTTTCCCGGAGTGGAGTCCCCTGAAATAATAGCTGACAGCCTCAAAGACAGACGAGGTCAAGAGGATCCGAGGTTTTATATATATACGGCACATTATCTAAATTGGGAAGAAGAAAGGAAAAATTTTTTAGAACAGGTCTATAAAAATAAGTTAAACCTGGATCCCTCTGGAAAAGTTTTCAGAAACATGTACTCCAGGGAAAAATTATTATGGTTCTTTTAAAAACGATCTTATTTTCCAAAGCATCCTATTCTTTTTTTTTTTTTTTAAGTGTTTTTCTATTTACAGCCTATCTTTATTTCATAAATACTCCTGGTGTTCGGTGATGGATGAGGTGGAGCCATTTATTTAAGACTTTCTGCTGTGTTTTCTTTCTCCAACTTGCCCACCTTCGACTGGTGATTTGTATCTCTGGAACTATCCTTGTGAAGTTGAATCATATTGCTTTTCTTAACTCTGTCTCATATTGATGCCAGGTGCTCCCTCTTAGTCTAGCATACCTGGCTCAAGACTCAGAATTTCTGAACTCTTCAGCTAAACAACCTTGCTCAAAGCCCCATATTCCTAACTCTGTGCTTTACTGCAGACCTTTAGCTGTCCTGTTGGAGTGCTGCCTCTATCTGATTGCTCCCATTCTTTGATAATTTGAGGGTTTTTTTTTTTTTTTT
>NW_007248056.1:86723-126210 GCF_000164805.1 Carlito syrichta
GCTGGAACTTCAGGCGCGCGCTACCACGCCCAGCTAATTTTTTGATTTATTGTAGAGATGAGGTCTCACTGCCCAGGCTGGTCTCGAACCCGCAGGCTCAGGCAATCCACTCACCTCAGCCTCCCAAAGGCGCGGGATTACAGGCTGAGCCACCGAATCCGGCTCTGAGGTATTTTTATTTACTTTTTAAACTAAGCTTTCCACTGTAAAATGAAACAAAGGAAAGGAAAGCCACACAAAGAGTACATGGCTTAATATATGATTATATGACAAACACCCTTGTAAATATCATCCTGTCTTAAAAAAGAATGTTGGAAGCCACTGTAGAAGTCTCTTTATTTACCCCATTTGGTCATACCCACTCTACCCTACTAGTACTCAACTATGCTAACTACATCTTATGTTGATTATTTACTTGGATTTCTGCATAGTTCTGTCCCCCCAGATATGTATTCCTGGACATAATAGGTTCTGTTGACTTGTATAATTTCTTGTCTTTTAAATTGCTTTTAATCTGCAGTGTTCTGCTCCATTCCCTTTTGTTGTTGTTATTGTTCCTTACAACGTATCTGTTGAAAAACCTAGGTCTTTGGACCTGTTGAATTTCTCAAAGTCTGGTCATTGGTGGTTGCTTACCCATGGTGCAGCTCAATATTTTCCACGGTTCACTGCATTTCCTGCAGCTGAATAAAGGGGCTTGATCAGGCTTAGATTAAATTTGTTTGGCAAGCCCAGAGGTGGTGAGTTTTTTCCTCAGGAGCCACAGTAATATCTGAGTTCCACTCATTTTGTGATGTTAGCAGCTGTTAGCATGCAATGCCTAGATCTATTAATTAATAGGAAGTTGCTATATGGTGATATTCTGATTCTATCATGATGGTTTTCATTTATTAGTTGTAATACTATTATTAGGAGTCATTTCTTGCCTACTCTTGAATTGCCAAGTGGTAAATTCACTTGGGAAAGACAGGATAGAAACTCGATTCTTTACCTTTATTGACCATTTTTCCAAGACAATGGACTAATTTCTTATAATCCTCAGAAACTGACCAATTAATTAAAAAAAATTTAATCCTGAACTCGGTTTCAAACAGATAAGTTTCAGATATAAGATCTGCAGTTCTTATCATTATTGAAGTTCAGTTTGTCTCATCTGTGGTTAGTGAGAGGCTCTTCATGTATAGTAGTCATTGATGACTTTCTTTTATCTGCTATGACAAGACCTTGGAAGTTATCTTTTATATTTTGTGTCCCAGACAAGAAACTGGCCATTTCTCAAAAATCCAGTGGAGTTTCACTGGGAAATGATATTTCGAGAGCACAATCTTGGTGCTAGGGATGCTCATTGCTAGTGGGTAGCCATAGTTTCCCAAATGTTACAGGGGAAAGAGCTGGACTTTTTTTTTTTTTTTTAACGACATCGTAGTTTATGAGTTTACAGCAGTAAGTACACATTTCTATGTGAAATTTTAATCTCTTTTTTCCACAGCAATGATCCACATTCTCAAGAACACTGGAAAGGATAGAATTAAAATACTATATAATTATTCATTTGCTCTATCTCATATCACATACACAACTGTCTCAAAATAATACAAATGCTACCATGACCACCAACATGGTAACTAAAAACAATTTAGAAATTGTTTCGTGTCTTTTATCATCAAATTTCCCCATTTTTTATGGTTATGCTTTTTTTACATAGTCTGAGTATATAACCATTACATGTGACACTATCTTCTCTTTTAACTTTCAATTAGTTCATCAGCCTTATGTCTATGTCTCTCCAGTCATTCTGGTTCTCTGTAATTCATTGTCCAGGAGTCTCCTCAAGAAGGGTTCTTGGGAACAACATTCCCTGACTTCTTACATGTTTACATTTGTGCCCTTTGCAATTGAAGGTCAATTTTGCTCAATATAAGAAACTTGGACATGTTTTCCTTTCTTGAATATCTGAAATATATTACTTTATTTTCTACTGGAATAAAGGTTTGCCATCTAAGTTTGATGATGATGTAATTTTATTTGCATTATGTGTCACTTTTTATTTTTGCTTATAAGCCCACAGGATTCTTTTCTCTAAGTTCAGAAATTTTAGTAGTAATGTCTTTGTGTCAGTTTTCTGGGTCAATATTCTCAGGAATGTTAGCTGCTGTTTTAATATGTCATTTCAAATCTTTATTTTGCAAAATTTTCTTGAATGATAATTTTTGGTATTTGTTGCTTTGTTTGGGTTTTCTTCTTCAGGTATTTCTATTGTCAACATGTCAGATTTTCTTTGCTCATTTAAATATTTGTTATTTTTTCTCCAACCTTCTTATATTTTCCATTTTTTGATGTAATTTTTAACCTTTTATTTCCTTTAAGTTACTATTTGTTTTCCCCTATTTTTTCTAGGTTATTCTTTATTTCTGATAGTAATTTTTCTTATTTTTTGTTGTCTTGAGTTCCAACATATGGTTTCTGAGTTGTTAATCTGATTTATGTTGCATTTTCATGTTATGTGTCATTTTTATGAGGATCTTTTAGCTTTCTTTGAAATAGAAAATTACAGTTTTCAAGTGATTTATAAAAATGTATTTTCTGGCATGCTTTTATTGTCTGTAGGGATGTTATTCCACTCTTTATTCTCTCTTTTCTTATAATAAATTTGAATCAGATTCAACTATGATCTTTTTTATTGTTCATTTTCACATGAAATTGGTTTTCTTAAACTTTCAGAAGTAGTTGTGTTCAGAAGAGCATTTTAACTTCACCGACCTCTCTGTTCTATTGTTTTCATGCAGATTTAACAAAATTATGAATTTTCTGGACATTCTCTTCTCCTTTCTGTCTTGTCTCTGCTCTGCTCAGCTTGGACTCCACTCACAGTGGGAGGGCCCTGTCCTGAAGCCTGGTGGGTCAGTTCCAAGACCTGCATGGATGTCTTGTGCTCATCTACTATTGAATTGAACAAAACTCTCCTCAATCTCAGCTGTTGTTCTCAAATTGGCCTGTTGGGTATTTTGGGGTTCTTCTGTTTCTGGGTCTTTCAGAATCACTGAAGCTTTCCTCTGCTTTCTCCCATACAGAGAATGTTTCCTGCAAGCCTTGTAATTTGTGGTTAATGGATATATCCTGCCACCTGATTTTGTGTGAACGTGCCGCATGTGTTTTTGGTTTGGCAATCTGCTTATTCTGTCTATGCTTATGTGAATGAATGGATATTTGGGGACCTTTGGTAATTATGTTACTGCTGTAGTTGTTTCCTCCCTGAATTTGTTTGGGACATTAATAAATGGTGATCACGGATGAATTTAATGAACACAGTCACAGAGACTTAACAAAATGGGTGAAACCACATCCCCAGACAGGCACTGCAATCTATTTTTATCACCTAGTAAAATTAAACCTTGAACATGGATGGTTGTATGGCCCAGGGAACGACAGCTAAAGTAGGGCAGGGATCTCAATGTTAGTGTAAATGAGTATGAGAAAAGATGCACAGGTAAGGCATGTAGGGCCCCCAAGGCTTCCATAATGCCACACTTACAGAAAGAAACAGTCATGGAGTACTTTCCTGAGAGCCAGGGATAAAAGGATAAAAAACTCAGTGTGTATACCTTCTATGGGCTCTCAGTCTGAATAGAGAATAGAAATTGCAGTCAGAAGGATTCACATCAATGTTAAATAGAAGAAACAAACTATGTATTCTGTTTCCTCCAGATTTAAACTGGGGAGACAACAGCAGCTACAAGAATAAGAACAACAGCAACAACTACCCAAGGCCCTCAGCTAGGAAGTGAATTAAATCCTTGCTGGAGCTGTATTCTCAATGTTTCTCTTTCTGTCATGAAAGAGTCAGGATTGAGGGGGTTTGTAACCCAGAAATAGACCCGCTCTTTTTATTTCTAGCAAGTCCAAAGAGATGTGAAAGCATGGAAGCAAAGACTGTGGTCTATAAAACTGGTACTGACAAATATATTTTCTTCTCATCATTGGTTTGGACTTTCTTGTTTCAGAAAAGTAAAAGTGTGTTTGTGTTTTTGAGAGGGGTGAGTGGGTTTGGAGTCAAGCCCAATAATTGTCCCTTTGAAAATCTGGGAGAATAAACAACCATGGCTATGCTCCCACATTGCTGGGGAGATTGATGATCTAAGAGAACATTTTTGGAGTGTTTTTATGCAGAGATGGGATGAACTAAAGAGTTGGTTTGATATCTTGGCGTGGTCTTTCACAGCACATCCTCTTAGCTACGATAAAACTACAGTGTGGGCAGGGCTCTGTATCTCAGCCTGTAATCCCGCGCTTTGGGAGGCTGAGGTGAGTAGATTGCCTGAGCCTGTGGGTTCGAAACCCACCTGGGCAACTTGGCGAGACCTCATCTCTACAATAAATCAAAAAATTAGCCGGGCGTGGTAGCGTGCGCCTGTAGTTCCAGCTACTTGGAAGGCTAAGGCAAAAGGATTGCAGGATCCCAGCAGATCGAGGCTGTGGTGGCCAGGAGCATGCCACTGCATTCCAGTCTGGGCAACAGAGTGAGACTCCAACTCAAACAAACAAACAAAAAAAAACACAGTGTGGAAAACAAATATCCCCAGGACTTTCTTGGCAGTGAAAAAAATGAAAAACTTGGAAAAGATTTCAAATTTTCAGATATTTTAATATCAAGAGTTAGTGCCTAACAATGGCATTTGTCCATCTTTGCTGATATTTGTCAATGTAGATAAAAACAGGAAGATAGAGCCTAGGGACAGAAGAGAGACAAGATAAGGATCGAGAAAAAACATGACTGACAATATTTGAGAGGAAAAACCTACTTGGCAGACTCATTTTTCATGGCTGGTGTACGTGATAGAGAGCAGGCTTACTCAAAAGACAGCTTTGTTTAGGAAATGGGATGCTTTCTGCGTTATCTAATTAGGCAGGTCATACACCATCTGTTTTTGTGAAGCTGGTTGCATTAAAAATCAGCCAGTTTAAAAAACAAAAAATACTCTTAAACCTGTTTCAGGGGAACAAACACTGAGATCAAACGTTTAAGAGCAGCATAACTTTTCTGGGAAGTTAATGCTTTAGGCAACTTGGGTGCACTTAATAGAAATAGCTTGAGTATAGCAGTACAAAAAGAATAAATACAATTCAAAACACACTCAATAAATTATATACAGCCTTATTTGTTTATTTACAGATTTGCAGATTTTCTCCACAATCTTCTCAAATCAGGCAGAGGACAGATGTAGGTGGCATTTCCGTATGGATAAAGGGGAAGGCTTTATGTGATTTGACAAGATTCAATACGCTAAAAACAAGTGCAAACACTTTATAAGATTATTTTTAATTTTTGTATTTACAGCATTGTGTGTTTTTGTGCATGTGTGTGTGTGCATCTATTGCCCTAAGCTTGCGAATTCTTCAGGAATCAAGGCATAGAAAATGACAGGAAAAACACTTGAGAAGACTATTTATAGGCATCATCTTCTGGACCTGGGTTTTAATAATGATGTTTTCTATTTAGGTGGAAACTGTCACTCAAACATCTTGAGCTATTTTTAGGAGCGTGTAGTTTTACAGTCCCTAGGGCAGTGGGAAACATCGATTTTACATACAGGAAAAGCCGACATAAGGAGATAATGAGATTAGAAATATATGTGTCTTGTGTTTTCTCTATGAAGAGACAAATTCAGTGAGTTTTTTAAAAAATGACTTTTTATTGGACACCTATTACATAATAGGTATACTAGGGACTGTACTATGTTCTTGACAGTTATTGATATGTTCCCTCACACCTACTCTGAAACAGGCAACTCTGGGGAAAGTATTCCAGGAAGGGGCATCGCCTTAGAGGTAAAGGGTGTTAATGATGTTTCCAAAGCAAAGAAGACAGAGTCAATACTGTAGGTGATGCTTTGCACAGTTATTGGGAACAACACAGTATTGTTCTTGAAATTTTCCTTTGCAAGAGGCCCAATAACTTTTATCTATAACTGGGCATTATTGCTCAATTATGTTCATCTAATTACTTAGGATTCATTCCACTGCCACGCTCAAATATTATAGGATTATCTCTGTGCAATTACACAACACAAGTGTTCTGGAAAACATGAGTTTAAGGGGGGAAAATTGTATAACAGCAGCAGAGAGAGGTAAAGGCCATTTCTGACCAATTATACTGAAATCGGTCATCAAATTCTAAGAATTTAAGTTACACAGGGCTAATATTTATTCTTCTTTCCAGCACTTGGGGAGGTTGTAGAAAAGTCACTTTTAAAAATGCCACCAAGGTAAATATATTAGATTTAAAACTGTTGCACTGCTATCTAACTGAAAATATTACTGCACTCTGGGGCAATCTACTAAAATTGAGTTTAAAATATGTGTGAAACAGCAAGACAACCTTTTTAGAGAGTTAGGGCAAAAAATTGGCCTGAAAGCTTTCCTCCAGTAGAGTTTGATTTCCATATTTTTGCAAAAATGCCTCATTTTTGTTTCTGTTATAGAGCATTCCATAAAGCTCTTGGGAGAGGCGTAGAGCTGATTTTAAACGTTGGAGTTGACTTATTGGAGATCATGGGTATTGAAGTGGAGTGCCATATTGCCTGCGAGCGTGCTCCGCCCTGCTCTCTGAGATTCTGCCTTCCTTCCCACGCTCCACCTTTGATCTTCTCGGGAAGCTTTGAAGCTGCTGTCATCTTTGATTTTGATGCGCTGATCTTGAGGCATTGTCTGATACCTTTGAAAAGGCAAAAAGGCTTATGTTCTTCTGTGCTTGTTTTTCTTCTCTTAGGCGAGTTTACATGTGGTTGTCTTGGTGCTTCTTTCTTCCATGCATGGTGGGCACAGCTCACTTCAGAGGCAGAGGGAGCCTTGTGGGGGTGGGGAGTAGGGGAGAATAAGAGAAGTTGAAAGAAACTGGCACCCCTACGAGTTATTTTTACCTAGACTTCAGCTCTCTGTCTTGCTCTGTCTCCCTTGTCTCTCTGCCTCTGTTTCTGTCTTTCTTCCTGCTTCTGTCCCTTCTTTCCTGTCTTCCTTTCTTCCTCTTTTTTGGTATTAAAAAAAATCCCAATCAACTTTAAAAAATGCAGGCACCAATTCCCATGGTATCTTAGTGGATTGAAGCATGCTCTATGGTGGTGGGCACCAGCTTTGACCTGGGACAGATGAAAATCAGTTTTGAAAAGAGTCTCTGACATGGGGCTACTGAAGCAGTCAAATAAATGGATGCTTGGGGATGACAGGCAGCTCTATGGAACGCTGATTTCGTTTTTGGAGCAGCAGTAGTTATAATGTGGGTTGTTACTAAATAGCCATGACCAGAGTCCTGGGGCACATCATATCCCCCCCAAAAACTTTCTTTTTTAAACTAACAGTCCACATGAGTTAGAACAAAACCTTGACAGTGCTGTTCACCTACGCAGAGACTTCCTTGGTTGGCCTGTATGTTCAACACCTATTGATCAGGCCATCAAGTAACTCATGGATCCAGCTCTGAGCGATCATTAGGCCTGAGCGAGAACTGGGTGGTGTCTACATTTGGTGATATGTGCGTCTTGGTGATGGGCACAGGGAAGTAGCCTCTGGTGAGTGGCCAAAAGCAGGTCTTTAATCCCTTTCTGATTAAAGCCACTTCTTTCCTCTTGAGTAAAGTGTCCAGAATTCATGTTTCCATGTGTGAAGCCATTCCCAGGGGCAAGCATCTCGGGGGGGAGGTGCTTCTTTTGGACCTAAGAAGAGGCCTGAGTCACCCCTGCAGGTGTACTCTTCCCCTCTCTCACGTGAGGATGTGAGTGAGAATGTGTTCAAGAGCTGGCACAGGGCTGGGAGTGTGCCACCTGTGCCCTTCCTGGAGTGAAGCTAGGGGTGGGGACCTTGGGAAAGGAGGCATACAGCTGTGACACCTCTTGGGTCGGGAGGGCACATATCTGAAAGTGGTGTTTGGAGAAGGGTAGGGGTGAGAAGGAGGAGGAGGAGTGAGGTCAGGCCCTGCAAGTCCTAGGGAGTGGGTAGCCGCATCCTTTCTCAGCTAGTTGATGCCTCTTGGCTTCTTGAAAGGACTTAATTTGTTCTCTCTCAAGATTAAAATGACAATACTCAGAATAGAGTATTCTCTAGAACTGTGAGATCAGCAAAATGTCTCTATAAAGGTCCAGATAGTATTTTAAGCTTATAAATGTTTATAATTAATTATTATGGGTACATATTAGTTGTACATATTTATGGGGATGTGTGATATTTTGGTACAGCATGCAATGTATAATAATCACATCAGAGTCATTGAGATATCCATCACCTTAAGCATTTATCTCTGTTGCAACTATTCAATACTGCTTTTGTAGCATGAGAACAGCCATAGGTAATATATAGCCAATAGCGTGAATAAGTGCCAATAAAACTTCATCTATAAAAACAAGCATTTGGTCACATTAGGCCTCTGGGCCCTACTTTGTTGACCTGCATGAGAGGAAACCAGGAAAAGAGATTTTTGTTCATACTTGGAGGTCATGAGATTATTATTCACAGTTGTAACTATAATAATAATCAGTATTGTTATTGAAATAATAATATTGTTACTATATTACTATTATAGTAAAGCTATTATTGTAATATCTCTTGTAATGCTGATCATATGCTAGGTATTGTGTTAAGTATTTGACATTTATTATTTATACAGTAGCACAACTATTACCATAATCTAATTCTACAACATTTTCCTCATGCCACAAAGAAACCCTGTACCCATTAAGCCATCAGCGTTCATTCTTCCTTTCCCTTAGCCCTGGCAACCACTAATCTATTTTCTGTCTCTCCAGATTTGCTTATTCTGGGTCTTTTCTATAAATGGAATCACACAATATGTGGTTTCTTATGTCTGGCTTCTTTTACTGAGCATCATGTTTCCAAGGTTCTCCCGTGTTATAGCATGTATTAGAAACTCAGATCTTTTTTATTAACAAATAATATTCCACTGCATGCTACACTACATTTTGTTAATTCATTCATCAGTTAATGGACATCTGGAAAGTTTCCACTTGCCTATTATGAATAATGCCTCTATGAGCATTTGTGTACAAGTTTTTGCCGGGACATATGTTTTCACTTCTCTTGGGTATATATCTAGGAGTCGAATACTTGGGTCCCATGGTAACTGTATGTTTAACTTTTTGAGGAACTGCCAGACTGTTTTTCTAAAGCAGCTGCACCGTTTTACATTCCCACCAGCAGCAGTATAGGAGGGTTCCAGTTTCTCCATGTCCTTGCCAACGTTTGTTACTGTCTATTTTATTATAACCATCCTAATGAGTGTGCAGAGTTTTCTTAATCACTGGTTAAAAAGAAGACACCAGTCAAACCTCTAATTTGCAATTTACCATAGAACATTATTGGGTGCCTTACATTGCCCAATGAGGTGCCTGTTGCCTGTTGTTGTAAAAAGACATGAGAGATGGATGAGATGGGTAGAGGACTCAATCAAATGTTTATTTTGATGTTTATTCTTCCTCAGTGAAGAAATGAGTCACTTTTGCAGACAAAATGACACTTTGGAATGGAACCTGAATCACATGTATATTTAATGCGAGCCCTAACCTTGCGTCATCTCTTGCTCTTTCATAAAGTATCTTGTGTAAATGCAAGTTTTGGCTAAGATGATCAAAATGATGTTCCCCCTAAAGATTTTAGGAGCATATTTTTGGGAGTTTACTCTTTTTCATTTGTGTCATTTTACATAATTACAGCGAGAATAAAATGAATTGCAATGCCCTAGAATGTTAATGCTTAAGAATGAATTTAATAAAACAACAATAGTAACCAACTTTTCACAGGAGCTGTATGTGACATAGTGAACAAGATTGAGAAAAAACCAGTAGTCAGGAAAGCTAAGTTCTGACTGCAACTCTTCCTCTACTATTTTATAATTCTGCGCAAGTGGATGATTTTACTGTTTCAACTTCCCCATCTCTAAGTGGGATACAAGCCTCCTCCATTTCTTATTTCACAGAGCTTCTGGATGGAACACAAGACAGTGTATATGGAAGCCCCTTGGAAAAGATGTGGCTATATGGGAGTGTGCTGCAAAATCAAATTGGAGTTAAATTATGAGTGGAGTAAATACCAACCATGTAGTAGTTACTAGGAAGACTAGCCAAGCCACAAATACCTCATGGAGTCCCAATGCTGGAAGGAAACTTGGAACCCATCCAATCCAGTTCTCGCATTTTTCTTTCTTAATTTTTTTTTTTTTTAGAGATGGGAGTCTCACTATGTTGTCCAGGCTGATTTCAAACTCCTAAGCTCAAGTGATCATTCTGCCGCTATCTCTCAAAGTGCTGAGATTACAAACATGAGCTACCACTACTGACCCAATTCCCTCACTTTTCTGGTGAGAATGTGGGACATACTCAACATCTGTTGAGTGGCCAGGGGCAAGACTGAAATTAGAGCTGAGCTCATGTGAAGCTTGGCCCTCTTACCAACTACTGCCTTTTACATGCTTGTGTCTCCTGGGATTTCTATCCAAACAATGCTGTGTTTTCCTTGGGTGCTAGTAAAGCTCAGAATATAAAACATCTGATTATCCACCATTTTTTTCTCTTCTACTCTGGCCCTTCTTTTGTATTATTGTTGTTCTTTTGACATAGCCACAGGTGACTGCTGGGAAACTAGTTCATCTGTGTCTCAGAGAGAAGAGGAAATAGCCTTAGGGAAAAGTCAGCCTTAGGAACCACACTGAGTGAATGGAATGGTTGAAGTAGGTGACTGAGAACTTATCTCAACCAGCAAGTAATATAGTAGCTCATCAATGCCAGTTTTTTACTGGTTTTAGAGTGAAGGAGAAAAATATGGAGCTGGGTTAGGCACAGGCATGATTTGAGTCACACTAAAACCATGATGGAGGCTGTGAATATCACAGTGGTCAGGAGGGAGTTGAGTGAAAGCTTTCTTCTTGGCACCCAAGAGGCTTTGGGTGGTTTGCATGGGATTCGTCAGCTTCTCCATCCATCACTCCCTTTACACATTCCTTCGTCCCTAGGGAGCCCAAGATCCAGGGCAGGGTTGTCAAATAGCAGCTCAAGGCTGGAGGTGAGGACTTTAAAATCTCAGACTCAGACAGTTCTGCGGCAGGGGGAAGAAGATGCTGGCAGCAGGGAACACTTTCCCTTCTGATGGGGGCATGTTAACTACACAGAATCTTGTTCTGAGATTATGGGTGGTTTCTTTCTTCCCTTAATTGAACTCAGATATGAAACTCAAGCTGAGATTTAATTACCCTTTACCTTTCAAATTTTTTAAAATAGTAACTATTTGCAGAGTCCACCCACATTCTGTTAAATGTACTAATAATTTTCTCCAGTGAACTTCATCTCCCCATGGTCTCGTCCTTTGTTGCTTTCACGTGTCCTAGGCATTTCCGCTCTTTCCATGTCTCCGGTCCTTTTGAGATGCTTCCAGTGCATCTGTGGTCCTAGACGAAAGCCCACAGTGTGAAGGATTTCAGTTTTTACACTATGAACCCTGAGTCATGGGTCACACTGTAATTTCCTATTTTTAAAATTTTAAATTTCATACTGGAATAGTATTTTAGGTCCACTGACATATTTTCCTGCTGCTTTCTATATCTTTCTAGATAAACTGACACTAGATTACTTGATTTTTATAGGTGAACTTGAACAAAGGTCACTACTTTGAGGGCAAGAAAACCCTTAGAACTGTCTTTTCCCAGATAAAGTCTGTATATGTGTTGTTTGTGCATATGTGCATGCATTTTGTAAATGCCACAGAGTAAAAGATACAGGAGACATTAACAAAACAATTCCTAGATGATATGTCAGAGACAGTTTGCATTTGGGGGAGCAGTGTGGTTTACATCCTTTCTGGAATTCAGTAATGCTAGAGTTCAACAGAGCTCTCTAGGGTCTTGGATAGGAAGTCTTTCACTTTGCCATTACTTTAGTTTCTCCTTGGGGACTAATCATACAGAGTAGCGTTAGTGCATTTGTGTAAGACAACAGTGCAGGCTGGGCACGGTTGCTCAAGTCTATAATCCCAGCACTTTGGGAGGCCGAGGTGAGAAGATTGCCTGAGTCCAGGGGTCCAGTTGCCTGGACAACCTGATGAGGCCTTGTCTCTACAATAAATAAATAAAAAATTGGCCAGTTGTGGTGGCATGCACCTGTAGTTCCAGCTACTTGGAAGGCTGAGGCAGAAGGCTCATCTGAGCCCAGCATGTCAAGGCTGTGGTGGCTATGAGTGTGCTACTACACTCCAGCCTGGGTGACAGAGTGAGACTCTGACTTAAAATAATAATAATAATAATAATAATAAAAGACATCAGAGCAAAAAAGTTGGCTTTTTCATCAAGACCCCGTCCTGCAGGTGTTCTTGACAGGTTATGGTGACTAAGTGGCATTTATTCCTATGAATTGCCTGGGTAGAGGTGAGGGAGGAAATCCATGGCTATGTTCCATGTCCCGTTCTGTGAATGGATTCCATGTTGTATTTGATGATGGAAACAGCCTAGCAAACTGGTGTCAAACAGACCTGACAGGGAAGCATGACAGGACTCTGCACACAATCATGGTAGATGTTTTTATTGCCTCAACATTGTGCCTTTGCAATGTTTAATGCTGAGTTTTCTTTCAGGGCTGCTCTGCCCTCTTTGGTAAAGGGGCCCCATGCTAAATCTCCTCAGGACTCTATGGCTTCTCTTACACCTCAAGGGGGCCCTCTGTATACCAGTTAATGTGCCCCTTGTTAATCTCGTTACAAGCATAGATGACAGTACAAATTGTGACCTGAGAAGCCAGTCATCCGTATATTTTGACTATCAGGAAAAAAGCCAACAACTCATGCTATAATGATAGGACTGGGGTTATTTCCTCAGTCAGAATGTCATGTCATCAAAAGCTCAGGGTGTATGTCAGGTTGTAGAGGGAGCAAGTGAAGTCCTCGAGAAAGAGGCAATTGACCTTTGAAATCTTCCCTGTAGCACTTGAGTGCCCGGAATTGTATCCCCAAAGTCTCTCCAGTCATATCACATCCCATGCAGGACTGCTGGAAGGGCACTTCTAAGACATTCCCAGACGCTGAGCCACATTTCAGACGTACTCCAGAGCCAAAAGCATCTCCTTAGCTGCTGATATTTTTACTAGTTTCACATATAGATTCATTTGGTACCCAACATCGTTCTAGTGGTATTATATTGTAATATGCTGATTATTTTATTCTTTAGGAACATGGGGTGATTTTCAAACATTTATGATGGAATTGGACTCAAAGCCTCATAATTGATATGACAGTGATTTTGACTAAAAGCTATATGTCAATGAGTATTTAATAATTTCAGACTACAGTCCACAAGTAATATTTTGTGGATGCTATTTTTAGTTTGCTTTCTAGAACAAGATTCTGAGATGAGAATTCAGTACAAGTAAATTACTGGAGAGCTGATCCTCTCAGAAAACACTGGGTAGAGAGGGGGAAAACAAGGCAGGGAAGAAAAAACATCTACCAAAGTGTCTGTCATCAAGCCAGGTTCTACTGAGGGCAAATGGAGCTTAATGTCCCATGGGAACTCTAGGAGTCATGGTAAAGTACCCACCCAAGGAGCAAATGATTTGGGCATTGATATACCAACTTCCATCAGCCATAAGTTGAGGGCTGCCAGGAGTGAAGTTTATTTCTCTAGCTCTTCAGACCTGCTGTGCACATTCCGGTCACTAGACAGAGCCCTCAGGTAATGAGAAGTCAGGTGGTTAGATAGTCAGTCATAAGGCTTAGGGGCTATAGATGGGACATGACTAGCATCTACTGCAACCCTCCACAGTACATCCCTGACTTTAGAGTTTTAAAAAAGTGGGATAAGTGTTGAATTCAGTAGGCAATTATAAAATCAAAGAATGACTTGTTTTTATGAAGCAGACCACAAATGGAAGCAGGAATTCTGAAAAGGGATTCGTAATAACTGGAGTATTTGGAAAAGGCTGCTCAAGAATAGGACATTTAACTTATGCTTTGAATGAAGCAAAGACTTGGGATCTGTGAAAGACAGAAGGATTATAAAGATAATCTCTCGCCGGGCTCAGTGGCTCAGCCTGTAATCCCGCACCTTTGGGAGGCAGAGGTGAGTGGATTGCCTGAGTCCGCGGGTTCGAGACCTGCCTGGGAAACTTGGCGAGATCTCATCTCCACAATAAATCAAAAATTAGCCGGGTGTGGTAGCACGCACCTGTAGTTCTAGCTACTTGGAAGGCTGAGGCGGAAGGATCACCGGATCCCAGCAGGTCGAGGCTGCAGTGGTCGGGAGTGGCCACTGCACTCCAGTCTGGGCAACAGAGTGAGACTCCAACTCAAAAAAAAAAAAGATAATGTCTCCTTCCAGGGCGAAGATCAGGCAGGCTTATCACCCACTATAGGAGATTCTGTACCTTAAGCTCTAAAACTCTAGTTTTCTCTCCTGTAACACTACTCACTGTATATGCAGGGGATACATGGTCTTTGCATGGCCTGTTGTCAGCTGGAGCTTGGAGAATGGGCTCAATTGGTGATTCTCTGGCTGCTGATATTGCTGTGAGTAATTTGTCATTTGTCTAATTCAGGAGTTTCATGTCTTCTGCCAGCATCCTTGAATCTGTGGCAAACTAACTTGTTTGCTTGTAAGTAGAGTAAAATGTCAGACACTTTACAGTTTTTGACACTTCTAAGCATGATTCTCAAATAAATGATCTCATTCAAGCTTCATACCATCCCCACAAAGTAATAATTATTATTGTAATCCATTTTAACAAATTTAAGGAATCTAAGATTCAGAAAGATTAAATAATGTGTCCAAGATCATTCAACTGGTGAACAAAGAAGCCAATGCCTCAAATTAGAATGCTCTGGCTTCAAAACTGTGTTCTTGTCACCATCCTAGCAGTGACCCAGTGACCCAGTGATAACTTTGCAGGATCCACCGTGTGAGTGAGGGTGGTGGATGTTGTAGCAAGGTGATCACCATGCTTGGTTGGAAGAGTTGTCTTTGGGAACAGGAGATCATGAACAACTTTGAGTGACAAAATTTTATGTAAAGCCACAGAGGAGGAGCAGAAATTTATTTAGTGGAATTATGTCATCTAAAATAAGTACTGAAACTTTATCTTATTTCCAAGTTGGCACCAGGTTTTTCTCTGCTCTCCAGTCCAGGACTTGAATGATGAATAAGAAAGAGCGAGGGAAGCACATTTCAGGTGAGGAAGACAGCATTAGGAAGAACAAAGTGGTTTGGTTCTTTCATAGGTTGCAAATCTCTCTTTTGCTCTCTTGGTATCTCTCTCTCTCACATCTATTTATCAGTCATCTATGTCTATCTATCTATCTACCTGCCTACATACCTGTCTATGTAAAAATCTTTAACTCTTGTCTTATATTGAAATCCATTTGAGCCAAATGCTGGAAAGTTCACTTTTGCTGTTTGCCTTCTACCTGCTCTGTGGACTTATATTTGCTGCATGTAAACAAACCCATGTTCTCTCTTATTTGGACAGTTATGAGCAGACACTCGTGTTGCCATGAAATACATACTGAGCACTGGGTGAGTAAGAACAGGTACTCATGTGAGGTTGGGAGACCGTGCCCTCTCCTTCCAACCCTACTTCCCTGAGTCCTGTTGACTCTCAGATGAAGGGATTGGCCTGTCCTAGTTTTTTGAGCAGCTGCATAGGAAATCAGAAATCCGAAGCAACTTTGTTCATCAGATTCTGAGTTTCCCTTGTTGCCAGAACAAAGGAAGCAAGAATGGGGTTTTGTCTTGGGTAAGGAGAGGACCTGCCTGGGCCAGAGTAGAATCATGTACTTGGAGCATGTGGTGTGTGGGAAGGAGAAGGAGCTGGGGAAACGGAGGACTCTTGAGTGAGCTATCCAAATGTCCCTCCCTTTTATCCCTTTCTATGTCACCAATGACTCTGGTCTTACAATGCAAATTCCACTGGGAGGGTAAAGAACTTGATAGATATCAGGTACATGTCTGCTTCATCAGATTGATCTTCTCCTAATGCCACAGTCAGCTGGTTGTCCCAAAGGAAGAAGGAAGGGAAGTTTAATTTTCTTCTTTGGAATGGGGAACATGTAACTCTGAAACACGGAGCTCTGTTGGGCTCTTCATAGAGGTTTATCATTATGGATTTTTCTCAACAGATCTTCTAAAGCCAGTATTTCCCTCCCTCTGTGCAGATAAATGCATGAACTCCTTTCTTCCAGAGAGATGCCGTTCCTCATAATCTGAGAGGAAAGACACTTCTAAGAGGTGAGGATGTGTAAGCAGTGTATGAATGACACGGTCTTGGCCTATTGGAGAGGAAGGAAGGAGAGAGTATTTAATAAGCACTTAGTCAATTCCAGGTACCCTGGGACACTCAACTCTCTATTCATTTAGCTTTATGAGAAGTCTGTGGCACATGATTTCTATTTTAGATATAAGAAGGTCCAGTTTCTGAGAGGGTTAATAATTTCTTCAATTTCATGAAAGTAAGAAGAGCTGGAGTTGTGGAATGAGAATTTAGATTGTTCTGGCTCTGGATGACACTAGAATACACTGAGCCAGTGGGGGAAGGGGGATGAGAGAGAAAACATCACAGGAATGGGCAAAAAGTTCAACAATCGGTTTAAATAGCCATTCAAACACAAAGTGAAAAGAGAAGACATAGCTATAAATGGAACTCACATACGTAAAGTAGATTGATTTTTGTGCCAAGGGCAACAGGCAAGAGCTCCATTTATTTGTCCTGGAAGTTGTATAAAATATTGGAAACAGATGCCTGAGTTATTTTCTCTAATGTGTGCTCATGGAGGCACATATGGTCACATCACCATCATCAAAAATTCAATTGATGTGGCCCAAATGTGCATGAGGCTTGTGCATGAGGAGGAGGAGAGCCTGGAGGGACCAGGATATGGTCACAGAGCAGGACCCTGCTCTGGGCAGGGGAGGCAATGGAACACAGGAGTGTACATCATGTGGCGGACAATGGAGTTTAGAGCATAAGCATAGTACAGATAAAGAGTATGGGTGAGTGAGCAGGGAGTGGGGGGGGTTGTTGATCTGAGGAGATGGAGACATGTGGACATGTAAAATTTATTACCAATACCTGGGGTCATCACTGAATTTTAAAGCCCCTTTGTTCCTTGGCAAGGTGGGAAATTGCTCCTCTATGCCCTCCTGACATGCCAGGGTCATGTGCATCAAAAAGACCCAGAGTGGTGGTTTAAAATGCAGGTTTCTAGCTGGGCTCGGTGGCTCAGCCTGTAATCCCGCCCCTTTGGGAGGCTGAGGTGAGTGGATTGCCTGAGCCCGCGGGTTCGAGACCCGCCTGGGCAGCGAGACCTCATCTCTACAATAAATAAAAAAATCAGCCGGGCGTGGTAGCACATGGCTGTAATTCCAGCTACTTGGAAGACTGAGGTGGAAGGATCGCCGGAGCCCAGCAGGTCGAGGCTGCGGTGGCCGGGAGCGGCCACTGCACTCCAGTCTGGGTGACAGAGTGAGACTCCAACTCAAAAAATAAAAATAAAAAAATAAAATAAAATAAAATGCAGGTTTCTGGGCTCTGTGTACAGTTATTAAGTAAGACTTCTGTTAGGAGCAGGAACCTGTAGCTTCATAAGCCCCATAATCAATTCTTTTATACATTAAAGTTTGAGAACACTTAATTAGGAATGTATTGGTCATCTAGAAAATGATCTCAGATTAAGTAGGTATTTCCAGCAAGAAATACAATAAAACCATTTATTAAGCACCTGTTATGTGCTAGGTGCTAAACTAGGCACTTTAGGTATATTATTTTGTGTTTTCTAAATAAAACCTGTGTGAGCAGAATGATTGTTTTTATTCTACACATGATGAATCTGAATTTAAGTTGGTAAGTGGGTTGCAAGATCATACAACAAATGGCAAAGCCAGGATATAAACTCAGGTCTCTTAGACTAGGAAGAGAGATAAGCTGGTAAGAAATACACAGTCAGGGTGAGGTGGAGTTGGAAACAGGTTGTGAGGTCCTGATTTGGGGGCCTAGGGGTCAGAGACAGGACAGCAGCCCCAGAAAGAAACAGAAGAACAAATCTTAGAGGAAACGGAATAGAGTCTAGCTTTTTTTTTTTTGAGTCAGTCTCACTCTGTCAGGCTGGAGTTCAGTGGCATGCTCATGGCTACCCCAGGGTCAACCTGCTGGGCTCAAGAAATCCTTCAGCCTCGCCTTCCAAGTAGCTGGAACTACAGGTGTGTGCTACCATGCCCGGTTAATTTTTTTGATATAGTGTAGAGACGAGGTCTCACCAAGTTCCCCAGGCTGCTCTCGAAACCCTGGACTCACGCAATCCTCTCGCCTTGTCCTCCCAAAGTGCTGGAATTACAGGCTTGAGCCACTGTGCTCGACTGAGTCCAGTTTTTAAGGTAATTTTCAAGAACAGTGAGATAAGCTAGGAATTGGGGATTATGATTTGGTTTAACCAATGAAGAAGGCAGAATCCAAGTTCCTAGACGTAGGGCCCAGGTTCTGAGCTAGATGAACAAGACAATTGACTTGTTGCTTTCACTTGGGCTACAAAATTAGGCTTTGTGAAATTCTCCATGAATCTGGAGGGAGAAGAAAGATCATGAATTCACATCAGTTCTGACACAGAAGGACAAAGTGTGGAAAGTTGAGAGGTGGAAGCAGATATCCAGAACATCTTACAATGCTATGTTCTGGATTCTATAAAGGTAACAAATTCCTCAGCTCCAGATATTTTTCTCTCTTTTCAAAATTAAGGGATTTCTAGGATCTTTCTCTAAGTGAAATGAGATTGACATGGATAGGCTCAAAGAATATTAACCTCAGCTTTATGACTCCCCAGGGTAAACTTTTCCAGAGCTGGAGAACTACTTTGGTACAAATCAAACACACACAGCTCTAGGGATGCTTATGAACTTCATCTTTTGGAAGGACAGCCTGAAACTAGCCTATCTCATGAGATTCAAGAGATCATTTTAAATATAGTCATAGAAAGAGACTCAAACCAAGGAAAGCTATGACTCTGTGCAGATAATTTATTAGAGCTTGGTGATGGTCCAGGATATAAGAAGTCAGTGAATAAATTGGTCACTGGACAGAAATAAGAAAATACCACCTTCAATTCTTCATTTGGTGATAGAATTGTACATGAGTTTGGATGTCTTTTTTCCTTTGATGCTTATATAATAATGAGATGTATCAACAAGCGAGATTAGTTTCATTTTTCTTCTCTCCCATACACCACCCTTTTCCTTTGCTGTATCAATGTGACACTGGAACATCAGGTTAAAGGGAGAAAAGAAAAATTCAGTGAGTCATATTTTGTCTATGGTGCCAAACATGTAGCTATGTGGAACTGATTGAGTGATTAATGTTTTTACTTTTCATTAGGATGTTGGATATTGTGTGGGTACTTTATGAAGGATAAATAATATAGCCATGATGGATTTATACTGATGTAAATCCTTGCAACTCACATGCCTCAAACACCTGTTAACATATTAGAGCTCAGTACTGAGAAAATAACTTTTTTTAAAAAATGAGAACTATTGGAAATATTTGAGACAGACACAAATACTTCAAGTCTAGTCTTAGGGAATTCTTTTCTGTTTTATAAATAAAAACTTAAAAAGAAGTATAATCACATATTCAGTAATACTTCAAAAGTGTGATTTCATTCAAATGAAAATAGATAAATAAGCATAATTCTCCATTTAAATGTTAACACATTTCAGGAATTTTCTAACATCAAATTTATATTGCCAGTATAAAGATAGATACAAACAGAAAATGCATCAAAGGATTCTTCCTAGAATTTAACTAAATGCCATAAATTGACATTTTAAAATCATTTATTCACTGATATGATTACTGATATACATTGTCTTAATCACATCTTATGTATTGTCAAATGTATCTTGATTAACTGCTCCTGAGTGACCTAACACCACTGATTTCATCAGCCAATTTGTCTTCTTTGCAAGAAAGAGAAAAAATACTTCTAACACCTTGGAATGCTACTTAAAATTTGATTAAAGTCTAAAACCCAGCCAGATCACACACAGAGTTTCTCAAGTGGATCAAATATAGTTCTATTAATGTGCAATTTTGGAATTATTAAGTAAGTTATTCAAATTGGTATTTTAAAGCTGATTATAGGATATGGTCACTTAACAGATTTAGTTTTAATCAAAGTAAACAACTAATCTGAATGTTCGCACATTCCTACTCCCACTGGCTGAGTGAGTTGGCTTTGTTAATGGACACATACTGGTCCTTTTGACTAAATTTTCTAAAAGCATTGGATGGAAAATTTTCCTTTGGTTACAGTACATAAATATTTTTGGGCCCTTGTTCCGTGCCTAATGCTAAACTAGTTGAGTTGAGAAACAAAATAATTGGGAAGTGGATTTTTTAAAATGTGGAATAATAGTACAGGAATGGAAGCAGTGCCGTGGTGCTAAAATGTACAGTTTGACTTCTCGGATAAGAATATATTGCACATTAGTTTCATAGTGACAGAGAAACAAGTGTGGGTCAAGGTTATTAGGCGGAGTAGAAGCATTTCCAGGGGATTTTCACAGAGTGTTCAATACTATGGGTCTCAACTCAGGGTCATTTTACCTTCCAGTGTTTACTTGGCAACATCTGGAGACATTTATATTTGTCACAACTAAAAGGTGTACTGCTGGAATCTAGCAGGTAGAGGCCAGGGATGCTGCTCAACATCCTATTATGCATGGGACAGCCTCCTCTCCCTCAACAAAGAATTATCCTGAAAAAAGGTCATTGGTGCTGACAGTGAGAAACTCTGGGGTAGGTGAGAGCAAAGAAAGTAGAACTTCTAGGCAGGGAAGAAATTTGGAGTCAGGGAATAAAAATGATTCTGAGTATCCATGGAGCCAGTTGGGAGTCCTCCTGCTTTTGGGGAAGGATATGGAGGAAATGGAAAGAAATAAAATCAGAAAGCAGATGGTAATTAGGAGAGACATTTTCATTTCTTATTTGAATTAATTAATTTTGACTTCAGTTTTGACAATAAAATGCACTAGATAGCCAAAAAGTCTTATTTTTAAAAAACCTGAGTGTGGTGGATAAATAAATAACAAATATGTTTTTAAAGGCAGGTGTCTTAATCTGTTTTGTGCTGCCATAACAAAATGCCACAGACTGTGTAATTTATAAAGAACAGGAATTTATTTCTCATAGTTCTAGAAACTGAAAAGTCCAAGATCAAAATGCTGGCATCTTGTGTAGGCCTTCATATGGTGTTATCACATAGTGGGAGGTGGAAGGGCAAGAAAGGAGCTACGAGCTCACATAGCACAGGATAGAAGAGTGAATCCATTCCTGAAATTCCTTTTAATAACAGTGTTAATCCATTCATGAGGGTGGGGCCTTTATGTCTTAAACATGTCTCAAAAGGTCTCACTTCCCAACACTGTTGCATTGAGGATTAAGTTCCCAACGCATACATTTTGGGGAACGCCTTCAGACCATAGCACAGAACTCAGCTGACAAGAAATGTTCAAGGTTCAAAACCAACAAGATAGCAAAATGGAAAGAGACTCGGGAGGCACCGATGAAGACAACTGCCCTGTGAGCACTTGCTGATAGTGTGTGGAGCTTTAATTTAATGATTTACTTGGGACCATGCAACAAAACCTAGAGTCAACAAAGTGAGAAGCTAGAGATCCCAATGTAAAACCAGGAGCTTTGAAGAGGGAGACCCTCAGTCAAAGGATGATCTTAAATCAAATAACCAACCAGTAAAAAAAAAAAAAAACCCCAAAACAAAAACAACCAATCAAATTAAAAAAAAAAAAAAACAACCTTATCCCATTAAAGGACACATTAAGGGCTAGCCTTGCTTCTGGGTGAAAAGAAAATAATCTTCAAAAATTATAACCACAAGGCAGCTGTCATTTAGGATCAGCATTTTTGCAACTTTTTTGTAGTCTGAAGAAAACAAGTGAAGAATTTAGTTCAAAGTCATGCTGAATTGAAAGCTCCTCTAGGCACTAAATGCAAATAATCCTTAAAGGTATGCACTTTATAGATGTAGCTTCAAAGGCTGCCGACAAAGTCTCAAGGATAGGAACTCACAATTTAAAAACCACAAAACACCCCTAATAAGCTATCATGAGTGACAGTCACACACAGCAGAGTCAGACCTAAGAAGTCTTTGGGTAATGGAATGATCAGATTCTAAGTTCAGTGAATTTAATAAGCACAAAAAGAATCAATAAGGAAGAAAAGACTAATATGATTAACCCAGTGGATATGAAAAATAACCAAATATATGTTCTAGAAATGAAATAAAACTATTTCATATAAAAACACAAAATCGCAGATTAGACATAGCTAAGGAGAGAATGAATAATATGGAAAATAGAGCTTTAAAAGTCACTGAGAAAGTAGCACAAAGGTTTAAATATATGGAAAATATGAAAGTGAAGTTAAGAGACATGGAGGATAAGTTGGAATGATTGTAACATAACTTTATTTAGAGATCCAGAAGGAAAGGAGAAGAAACAAAGGAAAACATGTCAAAAAAAAGAAATTGATTAAAAGATGTAGCTGATTGAATATGAGAGGAAAAGAGGGAACATTTACAATTCTGAGGATTAAAGAACTTTGCTTTTGTTAACAAATGGGGGTATTATGAAGGGAAACATTTTCAGGGGCCTGTGAAGAGTTTGGTTTTGAAATGTTAAGTTTGGGGTGCTAGGATAGTCAAGAGATGTAGCTATAAAGCTTTAGAGATAATGAAGACCTAAACATAAAACTTCAAGCTATAAGAATCCTAGAAGAAAATATAGAAGACACGCTTATGCACATCAGAGTAGACAAAAATTCTTGACCAAGTTCCCATAAGTGGATGCCACAAAAGAGAAGATAGAAAAGTGGGACTTCATCAAACTGAAAAACTTTTGCCCAGCAAATAAACCATCAAGAGAGTAAAGAGACAACCCACAGAATGGGAAAAAATATTTAGAAAGTATGCATCTGACAAAAGCCTAACATCCAGGATCTACAAGGAATTCAAACACAGTCAAAGCAAACAAACAACCCCATCAAAAAGTGGGCAAAAGACATGAACAGACATTTCTTGAAAGATGACATACAAGCAGCCAACAGACACGAAAAAATGCTCAGCCTCACTAATCATCAGAGAAATGCAAATCAAAACTACGAGATACCACCTAACTCCAGTAAGGATGGACATAATTAATAAGTCAAAAAACAATGGGTGCTGGTGTGACTGTGGAGAAAAGGGAATGCTTTTACACTGTTTGTGGGAGTGCAAGCTAGTTCAGACTCTATGGAAAACATTGGGCAATTCCTAAATGAACTAAAAATTGACCTTTCATATAATCCAGCAATCCCTCTCCTGGGACTATACCCAGAGGAACATAAATTGTTCTACAAAAAAAGACACCTGCACATGCATGTTTACTGCCGCACTATTCACAATAGCTAAAACATGGAACCAACCCCACTGCCCATCAAAAGTGAACTGGATAAAGAAAATGTGGTACATATACACAATGGAGTATTACACAGCCACAAACAAGAACAAAATCATGTAGTTCATAGCAAATTGGATGGAGATGGAGACCATCATACTAAGTGAACTATCACAGAAACAAAGTACTGAATATCACATGTTCTCACTCATTAGTGGACCCTGAACACTAGTCACATTTGCACAAGAGAGGAATTGTCAGTCCTTGGGCATTGCTAAGGGAGGGAGGGAATAAGGAGGGTAGGGGGCATGTCACAACACAAAGATTATCTGATTCACTACCAGGAGAAATGAAGGCCAGTTAGAAGCACCTGCATGCAGCCTACTTATGTAGTTAACCCTCACTTGTACCCCACATCTCTATAATAAAAAAATAAAATAAAATAAAATAATTAGCAGGGCATGGTGGCATGTACTTTTAGTCCCAACTACTCAGGAGGCTGAGTTGGAAGGATCACCTGAGCCCAGGAGATTGAGGCTCTGGTGAGCCATGGTTGTGCCACTGCACTCCAGCCTTCGTGACAGAGTAAGATGGCAACTCAAAAAAAAAAAAATGCTAGGGCAAAAATAGAAAAGCTTTTATTTATATTATTGTAAGCTTTTAAAAATGATTTCCCCTAAATAGGCTATTTTCCTCTTTTCTCTCTGGTTATTACCATTTTATTTTGCAGTTGTAAAAATATATGTTTGCCATTTGTTTGAAGAACAATGCAACCCACTCCAATCCATCACCCAGCCCTGCTCCTAGCAAATTCTCACAGCTCATCAGGAAAACGACTACGTGATGGAACAGGCACATCTAAGTCACACATCTTCCGAATGTGCACGGAGCCCTCAGCCCTGAAAGCACTTCACTGCAGCGATGCCATGCAACACCTGATGCACAGTGCCAAGAGCGAGACCAAAAAGGAGTTTTCAAAAGAAGGAAATCATGCATTTCATGACCAGCAGCATTTGTTAAAGCTACTTTCCAAGTAATTGCATGAATTAATGTCAGAAAGGCAATGTGGATTCTTTTAACCTAATGATTCAATGAAATGAAAACCTTCAGAGAGAGGGAAAAAAATAATCAAGCAATCTTTCTCCTGATCACTACACTCAACTCGCATTATTTCAGGGCTCCACTGCAGTGCTTATTGTGTACAAAGTGCCCTCCGATCATTTATATTAAAATATTTATTGTCAAATTAACAAAGCTGCAGTCAACAGTTTCTGTGAGTCCTATGACTCAGAGTTCAATACTGAGAAGTAGGGTTGAGTCGAATCCTATCTTTGCTACAGAGAAAACATCCACTCGATTCACTGTGACTTCAGATGCAAGTCACATATATTCTAAGACTCAGTTTCTTTATCTGTAAAATGGAAAAAAACAGAAACTGCCTTACACAATTAATATATTAATATACAGTTGACCTTTGAACAATGCAGGTGTTGGGGTACTGATCTCACACAGTCAAAAATCCATGTATAACTTTGACTCTTCAAAAACTTTACCACTAATAGCTTACTGTTGACTGGAAGCCTTACTGATAACATGACATAAACAGTTGGTTAACATATATGTTGTATGTTACATGTATTATATACTGTATTGTTATAATAGAGTAAGCTACTGAAAAGAAATGTTATTAAAAACATCACACGGAAGAGGCAAAGCACGATGGCTTACTCCTTTAATTCCAGCACTTTGAGAGGCTGAGGTGAGAGGATCGTTTGAGGCCAGGAGTTTGAGATCATCCTGGGCAATATAGCAAAACCTTGTCTCTACAAAAAATAAATATAAATTATCCAGATGTGGTGGTGTGTGCCTGTAGTCCCAGCTCCTAGGAAGGCTAGAACAGGAGGATCACTTAAGCTCAGAGTTTCAGGCTGCAGTGAGCCATAATTGTGCCACTGCACTCCAGTCTGGGCAGCAGAGTGAAATTCTGTCCCCCCAAAAAAGAAAAGAAAATCATACAGAAGAGAAAATATATTTACTATTTATTAATTCATTACGTGGAAATAGATTGTTCTAAAGGTGTTCATCCAGCCGGGCTCGGTGGCTCAGCCTGTAATCCCGCACCTTGGGAGGCTGAGGTAAGTGGTTTGCCTGAGCCCGCGGGTTGGAGACCCGCCCGGGCAACTTGGCGAGACCTCATCTCTACAACAAATCAAAAAATTAGCCAAGTTTGGTAGCGCGCGCCTGTAGTTCCAGCTACTCGGAAGGCTGAGGCAGAAGAATTGCCGGAGCCCAGCAGGTCGAGGCTGAGGTGGCCGGGAGCGGCCACTGCACTCCTGTCTGGGTGACCGAGTGAGACTCCAACTCAAAAAATAAAAATAAAATAAAAATAAAAATAAAAAATAGAAAAAATAAAGGTGTTCATCCTCAAAGTCTTCACATCGAGTAGGCTGAAGAGAAAGAGGGAGAGGAGTTTTGGTCTTGCTGTTTCGGGGTGGCAGAGGCAGAAGAGGTGGAGGAGATGGAAGGGGGGAAGGCGAGGCAGGCACACTCAGTGTAACTGTCATTGAAAAAAATTTATGTATCAGTAGACCTGCACAGTTCAAACCTGTGTTGTTTGAGGGTCAACTGTATGCATATTTATACATATACACACTGACATGTACATGTATACACATACATACAATATATACACATATACATATAGAAATATACATATATAAACTTTTAAAACTGCTCTTAAACTTTTTCCTTAGCCATATCACAACTTCTTGGGCTTGCTAAGTGCACAAAGTATAGCTGATCTCATCTCTGTTGTTGCTTGCAGTACTGGTAGCTTATTAGGAGTTATGTCAGTTGCTTTTAAGAGCCTCATAATTGCAAACAACCCTCCAAGTATTTTTGCTTTGATTATGCTGAACTCTTCCTCCTCCAAGAGGCAGGTATAGCAGTTCTCATTGCACAAATGAGCCTTTCTGGAAACTGGAGCTCAGGACCTTGGGTAGCTAGCCCAAGGTCCACACAGCTCCAGAGTGCTTCTGAGCTAGGAGTCTGACTTAAAGTTAAAGCTCATGCCCTTTGCTATCTACTATGATTTCTCATCATCTTTAGCACCAAACAGGAAGCTCCCCCATGGATTCAGCCAATGAGGAGGCTGAAACCACCAGAACTCTAAAGTGGATAGCACACCCTTCAGACTATGCTGTTCCACTGCACCTTGACTCCCCCAAGCATTTGAGAGACACTACACTAAATCACCAGCCACCAAACTCAGGCACACCAGCTAACTTGAGAATGTGTACACAGGTCCTCATCCAAGATTGTACCATGTGCTTTAAAAAGTCAACACTCTGCTATGAACATTACAAAGCCTGTCCAGTGATCTCAGTCAGGTGGGAGAACTCTTTCTGCCACACAGAGCCTGAACACGGGGTCTTGGGTGTTGATTATTTATGCCAGAGCCAAAATTCCATGCTGCCTGTGGCATTTAAAAAAAAAAAAAAAAAAAAAAGATTTGATCTCTGCCTCCATTTCCAGGTACAAAACTCCTAAAACACTTGTAATTTCCTGAGTAACAGAGGTGCTAGGAGCATCTTTTGTTCTAATATTTGGTCTTTGTCCCTGGCTTCTGACACAGAACTCCTAAATCCCTTGGAGGTTCTTGGGTTATAGGAGCATCTTTTCTTCCAGTAAAGTGAATCTTGGTGGGCTTCCTCATGGGGGCTGGTCAACAGAAAGACCAAACTATGATTAAAAACTTGGAGAGAGAAGAGGGGTTGGATATTGAGTTAATAATCAACCATGCCTATATGATAAAGCCTCCATAAAAATTCCTAAACAAAAGGGTTGGTAAATCTTCCAGGTTGGTGAAAACATGGAAGTGCTAGGAGGGTGGGATATCTGGAGAAAGCATGGAAGTTTTGTACATCATTGGTGTCCATCAAGAATTGGAAAATTGGTTGGCATGGTATAAAAACCCACATATTGGTGTCAGAAGTGGTATGTAAATAAAACAGAGAGCATCCCTCATCAGACATTGACCCTGCCAGCACCTGGATCCTGAGCTTCCAAACCTCCAGAACCATAACAAACCAATTTCTATTATTTATAAGTTACCCATTCTCAGGTATTTTGTGATTGCAGCACAAATGTACTAAGACACATATCTATGGACTTAAAAAAATCTTTGCAGATAGAATCATAGCTTATATCAGATTCTCAAAGGAGTACATCACCCTAAAAAGGTAAAAAACACTATATGAGGGAGATTTTGCTCATAGTTTATGGAACGAAAAAGATCAAAACAAGGATTAATCCGAAGGATGGTATCTTTCTAGATAATCCAAACGTCACAAGAGTGAGCTTTGAGGGAAGAAAAAGGATATGTATGGGGAGACACAGATTGTGTCCAATGATCTCAACTTTAAATAAAAAGGAATTTTAAAGTGTGATTAGCAAAAAGTAAACAGTGGAATATAGAAAATTGACTGGCTCTATTTTTTTCTATTTGTTTATAATTTCCAAATGAGAGAAAAACCAGAACATCCAAAACCCAGCTGGATTATCAAGGAGATCAAATTATGAGCCGTTCTTTTCATACCATTTCAGGGTTTTCTGTTTTTCCTCATTGTTATTGTGTTACAAATTTAACAGCTATTCAGGTTTCTTTTCTCAAAAGAAAAATTATAAGAATTTTTTTTGCCACTTGTAATACAAACCTGTTCTAGTCCTTGGGAATGAGTTGCTATTTATTTTAAAAAGTGAAAGAATTTTGATGATTTTGAAAATGAAAAGGACCATAGAGCTCTTTGATTAATGACTGCACTCTGCAGCTGGACTCTGTGGCTCAGCCTGTAATCCTGAGCTTTGGGAGGCTGAGGTGAGTGGATTGCCTGAGCTGTGGGTTCGAGACCCGCCTGGGCAACTTGGCAAGACCTCGTCTCTACAATAAATCAAAAATCAGCCGGGTGTGATAGCGCACGCCTGTAGTTCCAGCTATTTGGAAGGCTGAGGCGGAAGGATCGCCGGAGCCCAGCAGATCGAGGCTGCGGTGGCCGGGAGCGGCCACTGCACCCCAGTCTGGGTGACAGAATGAGACTCCAACTCAAAAAATAAAAAAATAATAAAATGACTGCACTCTGTGAGGTGATGGTTATGTGAATTAGCTTGATGGTGTCAATTGTTTCACAATGTATATCAAAACATTATGTTGTATACATGTTGTATGCAAATATATACACTTTTAATTTGTCATTTATGTCTCAATGCTGCTAGAAAAATTTATTATTAAATTTAAGTATAATAGAGTGTACTCTTTGTGGATACCATTCTGTAGGTTGGAAAAATGCATAGATTTGTGTATTTATCACCACAATCATGATATAGAACAGTTCCAAAGCCTCCCAAAATTTCTTCATGCCCCCCCCCCCGAAACTTTAGTCATTCTCTCTCCCTATACCAATGCTTGGCAAGCAGTGATCTGTTCTCTATTCCTCCAATTCTGCCTTTTCCAGAATATCATATAAATGAAATCATGCAATGCAGAGGCTTTTGAGGTTGGCTGTTTTCACACAGCATCATACTGTTATGATCCATCCAGTTTGTTGCATGCATCAATATTATGGTTACGTAATATTCCATTTATGGATTCATAATAGTCCATTGTATGGCTGTAGTATAGTTGAAGAACATTTGGATTGTGTCTAGATTCTTGGAGACTATAAATAAAGCTGTTATAAGCATTTGTGGAAAAGATTTTGTGTCAATGTAAGTTTTTATTTCTCTTCGGTAAATACCTAGGAATGGTATTGTATTGCTGAGTTATATAATAAGAATTGGTTATGTGTTTGTTTAACTTTATAAGAAACTGCCAAACTGTTTTCTAAAGTAGTTGTACCATTTTTTTTACATCCCTCCCTCCTCTGGTCCATTTGTGGAAGGGGCAGAGGTGGCAGGAAGGTGGTGAACTGGGGGAAATCCGTTGGGCACTGTTTAACCTATGCACTCTGGTGGGGGCAGGGCAAGTCTTTTCCTCCAGTTCAGAGGCGTTCTCCTCCCTCCAGCACAAGTGCCAGGGGCCTAACTGTCTGGGAGCTCTGGGAGACCCCTGTCTAGCCTGAGGTTTCTCAGCAGGATTGACGGTTGCCCAGGAAGGGTCACTCAACTCTACTCTTGCACAGGTGCGCTTGGGGGCATGGGGCAGTCCCTCCTGTTTGGGCCAGATGTCCTTTTCACACAGGGGTAGAAGGGAGGCAGCTGTGGTCATCATATAGGGAAAGTTTGGGCCTCCCTTTGGTCCCCACTTTGCCTGGTTTGAGATCAGGTACCCTTATTGATGTTGTGTTTCCCCCCCAATCCCCACCCTGGCAGTATCCCGCTACTGCCAATCCCTTTATTATGGTATTATGGTAATTGTTCAGGGTCTTCTTATGAGTGAGAACAGTGGTACTCTGTTTCTATGATAGATCACTGAGTATGATAGACTCTAAATCCATCCAAGTTGCTGCAAAGTCCATGTGTTTGTCCTTTTTTATGGCTATGTAATATTCCATTGTGTATGTGATCCCCTTTTTTTTTCCAGTTCAGTTTCAATGGGCAGCACTGTTGGTTCCATGTTTTTGCTATTGTGAATAGTGATGCAATAAACATGCGTGTGCAGGTACCTTTTTTGTAGAATGATTTGAGTTCCTTCAGGTATATTCCCAGTAGGGGGATTGCCAGGTCATATGAAAGGTCAATTTCTAGTTCTTTCTGAAATCGCCACACTGTTTTCCAAAGAGATTGCACTAGTTTGCATTCCCACAAGCAATGTAGAAGCATTCTTTTTCCCTGCATACACGCCAGCGTCTGTTATTGTTTGTTTTATTAATGATGGCCATTCTTACTAGGGTTAGGTGGTATCTCAATGTGGTTTTAATTTGCATTTCGCTGGTGATTAGTGAGGCTGAGCACTTTTTCATGTGTCTGTTGGCTGCCCGAAGTTTTAGCATTTCTAATGGGTGTACACTGGTATCTCACTGTGATTTTAAAATTTTGCATATCCCTGATGGTTAATAATCTTTAGCATCTTTTTAGGTGCTTATTTATTTTCCTTACTATTGTTGAGTTTTGAGAGTTTTAAAAAATACATCCTGGATCTAAGTCCTTTGTCTGTTATGTGATTTGCAAATATTTCTCCCGGTCTCTGCAGCTTGCCTTTTCTTAATGGCAGTACTCCCATCGTATCTAAGAAGAAATTGACACATCGACAGCTTTTGTTGGCTCTGCCTTAAACTGTGTATGACATTGGCTAAGTTGCTTAATTTACTCTATGCTTCTGTTTTCCATTCCATAAAACAAGACGGTAGGGTGAGAATATTTCTGAGATTCGTTGCAGCCAGAATCGTCAATGATTCCAAGAGACTGGCCCAAGTTCACCCAGTTAATTAGTACCAGAGTTGGGCTGGAACTTGGGCTGCCTCCCACACTGCTGCCTTTGTAATAAAAATCTCATTTTTTAAAATCTAATTTTTAAAATTGTGTATTTCATTTTCATGGTTCAAAATTCAAAAAGTATAAAAGGGTATACTGAAAAAACCCAAACAACAACAACAAAAAACAAACCCTGCCACTCTGAACAAGTAATCCATGCTCTGGGCCTTTAAAAAAATCTACAAACACATTTTTTCTATGAGTCATTGTGTATATGTGTGCATGTGTGTTTTCTTTTTTCCTTTTTAAACTGAATTATACACTACAGCTTTCTTTTTTTTTTTTTTTGAGTTGGAGTCTCACTCTGTCACCCAGGCTGGAGGGCAGTGGCACACTCCCGGCCACCGCAGCCTCGACCTGCTGGGCTTCCGCGATCCTTCTGCCTCAGCCTTCCAAGTAGCTAGAACTACAGGCGCGCGCTACCACCCCCGGCTAAGTTTTTTGATTTATTGTAGAGATGAGGTCTCGCCAAGTTGCCCAGGTGGGTCTCGAACCTGCGGGCTCAGGCAATTCACTAACCTCAGCCTCCCAAAGCACGGGATTACAGGCTGAGCCACCAAGCCGGCTAGCTTTCTTTTTTTTTACTTCTGCTAGAAATGCAAATAAAACTACCTGGGGATTCATTTTTTACATTGTTCTGTTTGTGGGTTGAGGCTATTTTCAAGGGATTAAAAACCATTTGCCTCCTTTCTTATGAATTCTCTTTTCATATTTTTTTCTGTCTTCTTTTTCTATTGGATTGCTGACATTATAACTATGAACTACTTATTTATTAGAGAAATTAACTCTGTGATGTCTTACAGTTGTCCCCCAGTTTCCCATCTGTCTTTTGAGTTTGCTTAAGGGTTCTGACATTTGTGTAGATGAATTCATCAGTGTGTTATCATGTCTTGCATTTGAGTCATAGTTAAAAAGACTTTTTAGTGTTAAAATAAAGAGTATCCTATTCGTTAGTTTATCAATTCATTCTACATATTTATGTATATTTAAATATTTGATCTATTTGGAAGTTTCCTGGCATAAGGTGTGAGGTATAGAACCAAATACATTATTCCAGAAGGCAGCACACTTGGTCAACATTATTAAATAACCAATTTTTTTCTCCTCCGATTTGAGTAACCACCTGTAACATTTATGAAATTTCCATATTAGGTGGAAGTTTTTATTTTGAATTTTCTACTCTGTTCCACTGATCTTTTTTTCTAACTTAAGTTAAATACTAAGGTTTTATTTATGTTTCAGCATGTTACATAAAAAGTTAGCCTTCCTTCACTACTATTTTAGTTTTTTCAGACTTTTTCCAACTTTTTATTACAAAACTTTTCAAACATATAGAAATGTTGGAAGAATTTTACAGTGAATGCCCATTAACATACCACCTAGATTCTACATTAGCATTTTACTAACTTTGCTTTAGCACGTGTCTGTCTGTCTATTCATCCTTCTGTCTACACCCTAATCATCTTAGTTTTTTGACACATTGCAAAGTCAGTTGGAGATATCAATAAACGTTCTCCTATATAATTTAGCATGCATGCCAATAACTAAAGTTTAGTATTAGTTTATAGTATTTTTTATTTTGAGCTAAAATTTACATGCAGTGAAATACACAGATCTTAAGTGCACATACACAGGGTTTGGACAAAAGCATATGCGTCTGTAACACAATCCCTTATACAGAACATTATCATCACTCAGGAAAATTTCCTCATTCTTCTTGCCAGTTAATCCCCATGCCCATCCCCTGAGGCTACTACTGTTCTGACCTTCTAGCACCATGGACTATTTTTTTCTGTTCTAGAACTTCATATAGTGCACTCTTTTGTGGAAGGCTTCTTTCATTCACTGAGCATCATCACCTTTTTGAAACTTATTCACGTTGTGGTTGCCTGAATCTGTAGTTTGTTGCTTTTTATTAATGAGTGGTATTCCATTGCACGGATGTACCACATTTAGCTTCTCTGTTCTTTTATTAACCAACACCTGGGCTGTTTGCAGATTTTGGCTCTTGTGAATCAAGCTGCTAAGAACATTCTTGCACAGTTCTTTTTGTGGCTCTATATGTTTTCTTTTTCTTTTTGAGTGCACGGGGTAAGGCACCCCCACCTGCCACAGAAGGGGACCTCTCAGAATTAAGCTACAAATAATCTGCCAAGTACAGCAGCCCCTCTGTGCAGTCCTGAGGAGGAAGACGAGGCTGTCAGAGTACCTTTCATCATTTCCCTGAGGATGTATTGGTAACTTGGAGAGACTGGGTGGAGGATGGAAGTAACACTACGTGAGGAATTAGGTGGTCCATGTTGTGGGGCCAGGATTGTCACTAGGTAGGGAACCCTTGGCAAGTCACTTAGTCTTGGTAGCTTTCTGCTTTCTCATCTCTCATGTGGGATGGAGGACTGGATTGGGGATAGCAGATAGATTAGCTCTCATGTCAGTTCTTGTGGATTGGAAATGGCTGTCTAGAGCACAGTATGGGGGATCACTGGGAAGCCAGTCTCAGCTAGGTGAGAAAGAACAATCAACTATTAATGATTGCCAAGTATATGAACAAGGACTGTGGTACACATGGTAGGGATTATGGGCCTTGATGGTCATTTCTACCTCTGTTATTTTATGATTCCATGTGTCCTGCAGGAGAATCTATAGGGATCATGTAACATTTTCCAGTCTTAAAAATTACCCAGGGCTCTATTAATGATAGAGAGTAATAGACACCTATGAGTGAATTTGCTGGGTCATCAGGTACGTTTTTAGCTTTTTAAGAAACTCTCAAGGGAGAGACTAAGATGGTCAATGTGTGGCAGCTAGAGTGAGTTTCTCCTACAGAGTAAACAAAGAGTTTCTTTAGCACCTAGAGAGGAGTAAGACCAGCAGCCCATCCCATGACTTTTCAAAGAAGTGATAATAACCACAGAGTGCAAAAAAGAGAAAAACCTGAGTTGGAACTAGCCAAACTCTCACCTAAACCACTACAGTCCACTGACAACCTCTGGACACAGTGGGGAAGGTGAGTGAGGGGACTTCAGGAGTTCTGTGCTCCTTCCGTGAACTCAGAAAGTTCCTGAGCCTTGTGGGACTCTAGTCCCTCATGGAAAACTGTCTTACCCATAGCTGTGCCCTGCTGAAGCCCCATGTGGAGTGGTGTAGGAAAAAAGAAAACCCTGAGTAGTTCCAGCTACCATTTCCCAGGAATTTAACCCTTGTGGTTGGTGCAGCTGCTTTCTAGTCAGTTCCTGGTTGAGGTGGTCTGCTATAAGAACACCTGAGGCCCTGAGCCTGGCTGCATTTTGACATTCACTAGGCAAACTGCCTGAGGCTAAGGTGGAAAACTGAGTGGGACTCATTGCTATAGTAACCTCTGACTACCTGTGTAAACTCTTCTGTGCCAACATTGTACAAAAGTATTGCTCCAGTGGCCTGGGATTCCCTTCTAATCCACGCTGGGCTAACTAAGAGTGCACACTTGTGGGTGCTCAAGCTCCTTAACCCCATCCCCTGCACTCCCCTCAAAGGATCAAAACAGAGAATTTGGGTAATCCTCAGGGCCTCACCCTCCACCTGGGTTGGCTGGGCAATTTCTTGGAACAACAACTCAGCAAGGAGAAAGTCCATAGTCACCATTGCAGCAGGGTTTCTCCCAAAAGTGTCACTTCCTGGCCAGAGGCCAACATTACAGTCCACCATATCAGATGCACCAACTCAGCTTTGGGGTAGGCCTGATCCCGAGTCCCAGCTAACACCACTTTCCAAGCTGCTCTAGTCACTCAGGTTACTGTGAGCCAGTGCAGGTACCCAGCACAGGACCACCACAGCTGGCAGTTGAGAAACTCACCACGACAAGGCTATATATAACTAAGGAAACGCTACGGTGCCTACATCAGGTCCCTGACAACCTCAAATAAAAACAGTCTAGTCTGGTCCAAAGGTAGTAAGTTATCTTAATTGATTGTTCACAGTTATAGACTGAACTCTCTGTTCTACTCTCTCCTCTCATCTCACTACTGCACTTGACTGATCTAAAAAGAAACAAAAACAAAAACAAAGATAGTTTACCCAAATGAGAAGGAACTAGAAACATAATTCTGACAATATGAAAAAACAGAGTTCTCCAACACTCCCAAAAGACCACACCAACTCTTCAACAACAAATCCTAACCAAAATGCAATTTTTAAAATTCTAGACATAGAATTTTTTTTTTTTTTTTTGAGTTGGAGTTTTACTCTGTCGTCCAGACTGGAGTGCAGTGGCCGCTCCCAGTCACCGCAGCCTCGACCTGCTGGGGGCTCCGGCGATCCTTCCGCCTCAGCCTTCCAAGTAGCTGGAACTACAGGCGTGCGCTACCACGCCCGGCTAATTTTTGATTTATTGTAGAGATGAGGTCTCGCCAAGTTGCCCAGGCGGGTCTCGAACCCGCGGGCTCAGGCAATCCACTCACTTTAGCCTCCCAAAGACGCGGGATTACAGGCTGAGCCACTGAGCCCGGCTGTAGACATAGAATTTAAAAGATTGATTATAAAATTGATCAATGAACTCCAGGAGAAGATTAAAACCAAACATAAAGAAAAAAAAACTTTTCAGGACATGGATGAAAATTCTCCAAAGAGATAGACACCTTAAAAAAAAAAAGCTGAAATTCTGGAAATGAAAGAATCATTTAAGGAAGTGCAAAGAGCAGTGGGAAGTTTTAATAGTAGACTAGAACAAGCAGAACTTGAAGACAAGGCTTTTGAGTTAACCCAATCAGACAACAATAAAGAAAAAATAATCAAGAGAACAGAGCAAAATCTCCAAGAAATATGGGATTATGTAAAACTTCCAAACCTAAGAAATATAGGTGTTCCCAAGGAAGAGGAGAAAGAAACAAGTTTGGAAAACCTATTTGAGGGAATAATGGAAGAAGCCTTCCCTGGTCTTGCCAGAGATCTAAACATCCAGTTACAAGAAGCCCAGAGAACCCCCAGAACATTAATTGCAAAAGCTCATCCCCAAGGCATACAATACACTTCCTACTATACTCATCATAATTAGATTGGCTGGTGAAATAAATGGTATTCAAGGTTAACCTCAGTGTCTTTGGAAATTAGGAAAGAGGGTGTTTTTTAACAAAATATTTACACGACATTGTCAGCTATCATTTTGGTACTTAATATTTAGGTGTCATAGTATTTTCATTGCCTGTATATTTTATTTTTAAAGTATCTTTATTGGTATATAATAGTAGTACATATTTGCACAATTAAATTGAAAATGTTGAGTATATCTTTGCTTAGTGTTTTGCTGCAATAAATACTGAACCAAGAATGCAGTCTCTTTTATATCTACAGGCAGATGGAGTCTTATTACCATGGTGTTGGGAAAAGCTGATTGTGTTAAGGTATGTATCATACCCAATTTCAGAAGCTAGAGGGAAAACAACCATTCATTTAAGTTCAAGATAAGTATGATAAACTTATTGCCTCCTACTCATTTTCTACATCAAAGTTTTTGCTGGCAGTGTTAAGGGGAAGCTTGCATATCATAGCAACAAAGTCAAAATTCCATTGCAACTGAAGTTACAATAAGCTGGGAAGAGTTTTGATTTTCCACACACCGAATTCACTGTGATGATTTCCTATGAGCAGAGATTTCGGCCCCTCATTGACCATTGTTTGGTATACTTCATCCATGTTCAGTTATCCTTATAGTTATGAGTGGGAAAAATTCACAGCCTTGTATTTTGTATTTTTCTTCATGGAAGTGACATAGCACTTTGGTGAAAACAGATTTTTTTTCCTTCCTTTTAGGTGTAGATACTGGGTTTTAAAATGATGACTTTAAATCACATTTGGAATTCATTTTAAGGAAACAGAATTGGAAGTACAGGGAGGAGAAGTTAGGTCCAATGCATATGTTGACTGCAAGATTTAATCCTTTCCCCGTATAACCTGAGGATACTACCGGTGGTACTTGTGGTTGCACGTTTATCCTAAGATTAAAAAAAGAAGAAGAAGAAGAAGAAGAAAATATAGTCATTCTGTCTCTTTGTAATTCTTGTTAGGATCAGAGACACATTTTCCTTAGAAATAACTCCAAGAACAGTTTTTGTATTTTATTTTCACATTGAAAACCAGTCAGATTTTCTTTAGCCTCAAAGAGCATGTTTAAGTAAAATTAAATGAACTCAGTAGAAAACTGAACATTTTTTTTTTCTAAGCAGGTAAAGGGTTAAAGATTATCATGGAGAAATATTTCCCTTCTGTCATCATCTGAACTCCCACACTGTAGTAATTCTTTTAAGTGTTTGAAGGACTGTGTCTTCAAGAAGTCTTTGTTAAAAAGCAAATGCATTTAAGGTAGATGGCCTTTTAAGCATATATGAGTCACTACTCCTGGGTATTATTTTGCCTTGCCAAGGTTCTCAGGTAATAGAATTTAAGAACCCAGGATGTAGGCAAACAGACTATAATCTGAGCGGCAAGAAGGTCAGACACACTATAATAACACCAAAGAAGTTTCTAACCAGATCTAGCATATGGGATCTAGGTTAGAAAACAGGATTTTCTTTCCACTCATAATTTTCCCAACTTAGTTGACTCTCTCGCTGTTCATGACTTTGACCACCCTCATCAGGTGAGAGTTTGCACAGTTTAGAGGACAAAAGTGTGGTATGTTGGGAAGAAAGCAGGACTAGGAGATAGAGTGGTGGGAGTTCTTGGTCCATCATGTAGTGACTGATGGGCCTTGATTTCTTGGTAGAATGAAGACAAATGCACCTCCTGATGTAGATTGTTGTGAACGTCCTATAACATAATAGGTGATATGGCATACATATTAGTTTGACTCTCATATTTATAGCTCTAGTCTCAGAACTCCAGTCCCAACTGCAATAGCCAGCAATCTAGCATCCCAGAGTTTACGCTCCCATATCATTCATTGTTGTATATATGCACCCCTCTGTTATTCAAATCAAACTTGGAGTTGCCTTTTTTCTCTGTTTCTGTTGGCCAATGGTCATCTTCTAGGCATGTTGCTACCACTCTAGTGGTCCATTACTATATATTTGGGCTAATTACATGACATCTGGTCATTTATTCTCTCTGCAGTCTATCTCATGTGCATACTTAAAATGGTATTCTTCTCATACTTCTCTCCCTTTCCATTCCATTCCCTGGTTCCCTGTTGCCAAGGGGATAAAGTTCTATATTCTCATCCTGATTGAAAGGCCCATCACAAAGAAGTTTGCCTTGTGAAAATCTTCCCAATATAAATACAAAACCTTAGCAAATCAGTTCGTATTACCATTTCAGCCCTAAACATCATACTTAATGTAACTGAGAGCATTAGCTTATTCTGCTTCCCCTTCCTGGAGTCTCTTAGATGACGTTTTCTTGATGGTCTAGATTCTACAGCAACTCATTCCTGTAATTCCAGCACTTTGGGAGGCCGAGGCAAGAGGATCGCTTGAACTCGGGACTTTGAGACCAGCCTAGGCAACACAGTGAGACCTCGTCTCTACAAAAATAAAAATAAAAAATTTAAAGGGGCATGGTGGCTCGTGCCTGTAGTCTAAGCTACTTGGGAGGCTGAGGTGGAAGGATTGCCTGAGCCTGGAAGTTTGAGACTGCGGTGAGCCATGACTGTGCTACTGCACTCCAGCTTGGATGACATAGTGAGACTCGGGCTCTAAACAAACAGACAAACAAACAAACAAATTCTATCTTTATTCCATGCCCAAGAATGAACCCTCAGTGATTCTAATTTTGACTCTGAACTCTCATTTGTGGTCATGTGTTCCATCTGGTTGTCCTGTCTTTCAAGTGGATCCTTAAAAAAGGACCTACAACTTTTGGTCTACTCTCCAGTCCTATCCCTATTGTACTATGTATAGAGGGGCTGATAGTCTGATGAATGATCATTTAACAGATTTGTTTAATTTTTGTGCTTTTCTCAGGTTTATTCTTTTAATGACCAAGATACCATGCTTGTCTCTCCTTAGAAATATTTGCTTACTGCCGAAAGCCTCCTGTGTTCTGGCTTTTAAATCTGTTGACCTGTGGAACAATTTGCTAAAGAATCAATTCCTAACCATTTGGGCATAAAGAAAAATGCATTTCCATGACTCCACTTTTTCATCTCAGCCCAGTTTTATAATCAACATAAATAGGAAAACTTTAATTTGCACCCCATGTATTTCTGATCTGATTAAATAACTTGGCATTTTTACTTGCCTTATATGAATACAGCCACTGGGTGCTTTTTGAATTTAAATTTACTTTGACAGAACCACTTATTGGAATGTAGGCTACATGAATAGAGACAACATATCATCAAGGAAACAAGAGGAACTCCTAACCCAGTGTTGTGCAAAAAGAAATGCGGGGGAGTCACATATGTAATTTTACATTTTCTGGCAGACATTAGAAAGAGTAAAAGGGAAGTGATACAATTAATGTCAAATATATATATATATATATACACATATATATATATATATATATATATATATATTTTTTTTTTTTTTCGAGTTGGAGTCTCACTCTGTCGCCCAGACTGGAGTGCAGCGGCCG
>NW_007248056.1:126230-133187 GCF_000164805.1 Carlito syrichta
ACTCACCTCAGCCTCCCAAGGCGCGGGATTACAGGCTGAGCCACCGAGCCCGGCTCAATAATATATTTTATTTAACTCATTATATCCAACCTATTATCATTTTGTTATAAAATTTCATTATAAATTTCTAAGATATCCTCCATTTTTTATATACTAAGTCTTTGAAATCTGGTGTGTATTTTTCACTTAAGGTGCATCTCCATTTGGATTTGTCACATTTTAAGGACTCCATAGTCATATATGATTACTGGCTGCCACATTGGACAGCACAGATCTAGAAACAGCATCTATTAGCTCTAAGGCAGGGCTTTGCAACCACTGGCACTACTGACCTTTTGGGCCAGGTAATTCTTTGTGGTGGGGGCTGTCCTGTGCACTGTAGGATGCTTAGCAGCATCCTTGGCTCTACCCACTAGATACCAATAATGTTGCCCTTCTAGGATATATGACCAGAAATGTCTCCACACATTCCCAAATGAGAGTCGTTGCTACAAGGAATCATTCTGGACATCATGATAAGTTGTCCATTGTGCTTGTTAAAAGTCATTGATGACTTCTTCCAGGCTCTGGCTGACAGTTTTCTCAAAAGCTAAGCAGGGTTAGGCATTTCATTCTGATGACTCTTGTGTGGTTCTGCCTCTGAAGAAGCCATTTGGTAGTGATGAATTAGTTATTGATTAGAAAGCACAGTGGATTATTGCAATTCTCTTGCCAGCCCCTTTCAAAGTGTCCTGGGTCATCATATTGAAAGTCTAAGTAAATACTTTAGAGGATTGAGCTGCCGAATGCACTTTCTGAGAATCACTGTCATCATGAACTTAATATTCATTGAACTTATTGTAATGCATTGGAAAAATGGATACATTCTTTTGGAGAGAGGCAGGATCATTGGTTTAGTTTTGATTAATGGATTTATGATGAAGTGCTTATTTTCAGCAATGATGCTAAGTTGACAAGTCCCTCAAATGTAGTTTAGATGCCTGTCATTTCCACAAAGAACTATGAAAGACAAATACATTGTATTTATATTATCAAGCAGTTATTGGTTTGCTATAAGCAATTTACTTCTTTAAGAATGAGCATTCATTCATCCTGGGACATTTAACTCTGAGGTTATTTTAGGGGTGAGCTTGAGAAAGGAAAGTTTCTAGGTTGAATAAAACTGAGAGTTCCAATTTGTAGTTGTTAGTTTCCCATGAAATGAGAATGTTCTTTAAATATTAAAAATACATCATGACCCACAAAGGACTAAAACTACAACTTCTAGTTTATTTTTGGTCTAGACAGTTCATGTTTTGTGCTATGAAAATCCCAGAAAAGATTGATTATCTCCAGATGAATGGGCAGATGGCTCAGATTGAGTCGGAACTTAAGTGTTTGATTTGAACTTATAGCTCTCCAGGAGTGGAGCTTAAAATTATTTTTATTTTTTAAATAAGAAAAAAGTGGGAAAAAAGAAAATGTCAATAGGTAGGAAATGTTTACACAGTATTGTCAGTATTAATGTTTCATAAAGGATGGGTTACTCTGTTCAAATCATTCATCCAGCAGACATTTATTGTTTGCTGTATACTGGGCACTAGTCTAGGGACTGGGGACACAAAGGTGAGTAAGAAGGATAGTCTGTTTTTGCAGATATTATCATGTGAGAAGAGAGAGGAAAGATAGTTTCCAAATGTTTAACAGGTGCCATGTTGAATTCTCCCAGGGAGTGTAAAAACCTATGAGAAGGCCTAGGGTTAGCAGTTTCCTAGGATCCGGGATCTGGAGATGCTTCTGGAATACAATTGTTTAGAAGAATGAGCAGGAGTTAGCTTGGCATGTGATAGAGGTGGATTTATGGAATAAGGGATGAAGAAAGTGGGAGGCTATGTTAAGAAGAGAGATACCGTGTCTAAACATTTACTAACCAGAAAACTTGTTCTGGTACATACTGCTGACCATTTGCATCAGTCTTTCTTGAAGGTCAAAAAAAATTGGTCTTTAGACATTCTGGTGTTAAAAATGACAGGAAAGATTTCATTTATTCCTATAAAAGATTTTCTTTATCCCTGTAAAAGAATGGGTCCATTCCTTTAAATTTTGTGTGCCCCTTATGTATTTTTCTTCTCAATATGGTCAGTTTAAATGCTTTAAAGAATGAGGACAAAAAATTATTTATGGATGTGTTTCAAGGATCTTAAATTTCTCTGTTTTTAAAAAAATTGGGTTTTTAGTTGGAGTCTCAATCTGTCACTCAGTCTGGAGTGCAGTGGCATGATCATGGCTCACCACAGCCTCAACATCTGGGGCTCAGGGGATCCTCCTGTCTCAGCCTCCCAAGTAGATGGGACCACAGGCATGTACACCACTCCTGGCTAATTTTTTTTAAACTTTTTTTGTAGAGTTGAGATCTTGCTATGTTGCCCAGGCTGGTCTCAAACTTCTGGGCTCAAGCAGTCCTCTGCCTTTGTTTTCCAAAGTGCTGAAATTACAGGTGTGAGCCACCACGCCCAGCCTTAACATTCCCTTTTACATGTAAAACTGTATTTGGTTTTTTGCTAAGAAATAATGCCTCCAGCCATGACTATGCACACAGAAAATTCATTTTTTTTTACTAATCCAGAGATTAATAAATTGGCTAATAGTTGATTAATTTAGTCAAACAACTTTTAAAAATGCAGTTATTTTAACAAAAAAGAGCTAACCTGATAGTAACCAAGTCAGGTGTAGACAAGGAGAGCTGCCATTGACTCACTAAGGTCTTCCGCAACGTTAGGAATTCCAGCTACTTAGGGGCCAGGTGATTCACCACTAATCTCATTTCTTTTGGTTGAATATGGCAATTGATTTTTAACAAAATTAGTATTAGTTAGTGTAATTGATTTTTTAAATTAAAAATCAGTATTGTCATTGGATAAATCCAAACAAATTATTTCTTAAACATGACTTCCATAGACCAATTAGCTAAGTTTAAGCAGTTATTTATTAGGTTAAGACATTTTCTGTTTTTAATGATTTTTTTTTTTTTTGAGTGGAGTCTTACTCTGTCGCCCAGACTGGAGTGCAGTGGCCGCTCCCGGCCACCGCAGCCTCGACCTGCTGGGCTCCGGCAATCCTTCTGCCTCAGTCTTCCAAGTAGCCGGAATTACAGGCCTGCGCTACCACGCCCAGCTGATTTTTTGATTTATTGTAGAGATGAGGTCTCGCCGCCCAGGCGGGTCTTGAACCCGCGGGCTCAGGCAATCCACTCACCTCAACCTTCCAAAGGTGTGGGATTACAGGCTGAGCCACCGAGCCCGGCTCTGTTTTTTTTTTTTTTTAATCCAGGAATCTATGCCAACAGAATTAAAGTTCATTCTGATTACATATCAGACTGAGGGAAGGGGTTAACAGATGTCTTAGTAATTTATGCTACTGCAGCTTTGGAAACATGAAGAATTTTTGCTGAGGAACTCTTAATGTTTTATTCTGAAAGACTTAAGTAGTTATAGAAGAGTCAAAAAATGCCTTGATTGTATCTCCATGTACCCTCAGCAAGTTCACCAATTGATGACACTTTGCCCCATTTGCTTATTATCTGTGTGTTTTCTGAAACATTTATTTGAGAGTGAGTTGTTGACTCATACCTTTACCCCTAAATATTTTAGAGTGGATCTCTGAAGACTAATATGATTGCAAAATTGAATGGATTTAATATTGTTACATTACTATGGTTTGATATGCAGTTCATATTCAGATTTCACTGATTTTCCCAGTAATATTTTTTTTTTTTTTTTAGTTGGAGTCTCACTCTGTCGCCCAGACTGGAGTGCAGTGGCTGCTCCCGGCCACCACAGCTTCGGCCTGCTGGGCTCCGTTGTTCCTTCTGCCTCAGCCTTCCGAGTAGCTGGAATTACAGGCATGCGCCACCACGCCTGGCTGCAGTAATATTTTTTATGGAAAACTTTTCCTCTGATCTGGAATTCTCTGATCCACATTGCTTCTAGTTCTCATGTCTGTTTTCTTGGCTGATGATATTGACATTTTCAGAAAGAGCTGGCCAGATGCTTTGAAATGCTGTCAAATTGGCCTGGTCTGTTGCTGCCTGTAATTAGGTTCAGGTTATGAATTTTGGGGCAGAAATGCCACAGAGGTGAAGCTGTGTCCTTCTTAGGGCATCACATAGGGAGCAACATGCTATTATGTCCCAATGTTGGTGGCGATACCAAACAACAACTTTCCTTTCAACAGGTTTCTTGATGCTTCCTTTTGCCCATATTGTGAATACAAACACTTATTGACTACATAAACTAAAGAGTGACTGGCATGTCACCGCGCCTTCTTTAACATCTACACCTTTATTATAGTTCTTGTCTACTTTCCTGGAACACATCAGGTTCTACCCATTGATTTTCTTTTTCTTGAACAAAATGGGACTGAATAAGCAGACGGACACAGATGGTTGTCAGTGTGGTGATGGCTGCCACTGAGTTTGGGTCTACAAAACTATTCTGCTCGCTAAACTTTCCAGAGGAAATGCTGCCTCTGTCTGACATGCCAAAAGCAATTGGGCTTGGAGGATATTTTTAGAAATCGATTATTTTAGCTTATTTCTGAAAGCAGACTAGCTGTCACAATGGAATGCACATTAAACAATCCATTAACAATCTCAAATTTAGAGCCAAGTGAACTGAAAATGGGAAACAAAACCCTGTCCATAAATAGTCATTTTTCAAAGACCATTCAGAGAATCTGGGAATCGTAGAGTCACTTGATTCTGCTTTCCAACCCTATGTGGCAGGATTGAACTTAAAACTTTAACCCAAGATTATTTTCATACCCACTGCCTAAATATCTCCAGGAAAGCAATTTTCACGGCTTTCAGTAGAAAGTGCTTCTAGAGTCTCAGGATACTTCTAGGTGTGAACATTTAATTTGAGGCATCAGAAATTTCTCCCTTTATATTTTCTCTGTTCTCAACCTGTGAAGAAGTAGAGAACAATTAGTCATTCTCAAAAAACACAGTAGTGAGAACAAGGGGAAAGGGGAGAGCAAAGGGCTGAGAGTGGAGTCTGATCCATTGAGATTTTATTGAGAAAATTTTTTTTTTTTTTTTTTGAATTGGAGTCTCACTCTGTCGCCCACACTGGAGTGCAATGGCCGCTCCCGGCCACCGCAGCCTCGATCTGTTGGGCTCCAGCGATCCTTCCGCCTCAGCCTTCCGAGTAGCTGGAACTACAGGCGCGTGCTACCACACCCGTCTAATTTTTTGATTTATTGTAGAGATGAGTTCTTGCCAAGTTGCCCAGGCAGGTCTCGAACCCGCAGGCTCAGCAATCCACTCACCTCAGCCAAAAATTTGTTTTTAATCTTTATGAAATTCTCACGGCAAACTCCTAGATACTCTGCTGTAATCTTCATGAGGATAGGACAATGTCTATCCTAATACTGTCTTCCTGGTTCGTATCAATATTGGATACTTGTATTTATCAGTAACCATTGTTGAATGAGTGTACACATGAATAAATGCCTTGTTTTTCATCCTGACCATATTATCTGTAATCACTCAAATTATAACCTTAATATCATATCACATTGTCACATTTATTTTTCCCTGTTGTCAATACATTATTTGTTCTATAATCAACTTTGGGTAATGTAGTCATGATATTAAACTTGCTATCCGTACAGTATGGGATTTAGTTTGTGGGTGGAAGACAGAAATAATCAAATGATTGGTTGAATTCACTTACAGATCAGTGGTTTGATAGTTTAGTGAATCAGTCAGCTGCCACTGTGTAACAATTGGTCACAAAACTTCAGGTGCACACAATAATACACATTAACCAGTTCACTAGTCAATGTGTTGATGGGGATGGGGATAGGGATGGGGATGGGGATGGAGATGGGGATGGCTGATCTAAGTTGGATTTATTTGAATGGCTCTACTTATTTCAATGGGTACGTCCATAAGTTTGGGAGCCAGCCAGTGCAAGCTTGTTTTTTTAAGTCTCTGTGTATCATGTCTGCTAGCATACCATTGGCCCAAACAAGTCATGTAGCCAGGCCTAACTCCTATAATGCAGGCAAGTATATTTCCCCCAAAAGAGTAAAGAAAGGGAGTGAAAGTATCTGGAAAATAATTCAACCTATAACACTCTAGTAACACACAAACTGGTTCCTAGATTTTTTTTCCACTTGTGAACTGCAGAACTAAAATTTTATTTTCCCAAAACATCTTGCTAACCTTTGGATAAGTTGGTAAATAGCCACTGCTTCTAGCTCCCAAGTGCCTGACAGTTCTGTCTTGTCTCTAGGTACCTTGGTCCTCTTTAAATTCAGCAACTGAAGAGTTGGAGCTAGATATAACAGGGAACCTCCAAGACCTAACTAGCATACAATTTGATGGTTGGTGCCCTGGTTAAATATCTTGAATATGATGCCTGCTACCAATGTCTCCAATTCATTGATCTTTCTACATTGCCAGCATGCAAGAATTTTAGTGAAAAGATGTATTTCATGAATTCACATGGACCTTTTTCTCATTTGATCCACTATGTCAAAACTTATTATACTATGTATTACTGTTTTAGACTTTATTATACAATTATATAGACTAGATCATGCTTTCTCAACCTTGGCTGTCCTAATATTTGGGGGTAAATACTTGTATTTTTTCCTCAGAGTGTGAAGGAGAAAGAGTGCTGCCCTGTGAACTGCAGGACATTTAGCAACTTCCCTGGCCTCCACCTTCTAGATGCCAGAAACACTCTTCACCCTAGTTGTGACAACCAAAAAGTCTTTAGACTTTACCACATGTCTCTTGGGGGGCACACATGTGCCCAACCACTGGTCTAAACTATCTCAAGGCAATTATTGTCCCAGTACTTTAGGAATCCTGAAAGCTTACAGGAGAAAGGCAAGTTCTTTTTTTTTTGAGTTGGAATCTCACTATGTTGCCCAGACTGGAGTGCAGTGGCCGCTCCCGGCCCCCGC
>NW_007248056.1:133365-152271 GCF_000164805.1 Carlito syrichta
TCAGCCTTCCAAGTAGCTGGAACTACAGGCATGTGCTACCACGCCTGGTTAATTTTTTGAATTATTGTAGAGATGAGGTCTCGCCAACTTGCCCAAGCAGGTCTCGAACCGGCGGGCTCAGGCAATCCACTCACCTCAGCCTCCCAGAGCGCGGGATTACAGGCTGAACCACCGAGCCCGGCAAAGGCAAGTTTTTTCTGGTGGGGTGTAACTTGAGTTTTCATAGCTTTATTCTTATAAAGGAGTCTTCCCTGGCCTTGTCCTCCTCAACTTTTCTCTCAATTTTGGAGGCAAGCATGGAAGACATGCTTGTCAGATTTGTAAGTGACACAAAGCTGGAAAGGGTGGTGGGTTCACAGGGTAGCAGAATCAGGACTCAGGCAGCTCCCAGCAGTGGCTGAGTGTGGTCTTTAAGAGCATATGTTCTGGAGCAGGTCTCTCAGGGTTGGAATCTTTGTCTCATCTCTAGCTAGAGGCCTTGTGCATCACTTAACAACCTGTGTGCCACCTTTACATTGTAAAATGTTCATACATTAGTGCCTATTTCATGGGGTTGTTATGAAGACCAAGTTATTTCACATTTGTCAGAGACTCTGTGTCTGGCACTTACCAAGTGTTATGTATTTGTTAAATTTTTAAAGATCCTCAAATAATAGGCAGAATCTAGTTGAAACATAACAACAACAACAAAATGCCAGGTTTGTTACTGATTTTACCAAAAAAATACAATGAGGGAGCGTTGATTTAAAAGAGGAGTTCACAGGAAAAGGACCTGAGTGTTCCAATAGTGGCTTATACTCAAATAATCTAGTCTGTCATGTTGACAAATGCAGCAGAATGTTGCATTCTCTCTGCCTGTTTCAAGCTATTCCTAACATGTGTGGTCAGGTCTTAGGGGTACACTTAGAAGTTGTGTGCTTCTAAATTGAGAAATGTTGGAGTGGAGGCAAAGGATGTTGTTGGAAATAACTTGAGCATCACGTCATCCTGTGAACTGCTGGTTGTGCTCGGGTTTTGAGGCTGCAGAATACATAACAGGAGATATGGCAGATATTCTCCACAGTTGGAAGGAATGACACTTGGCAGTGAGAGGACATGTATTCCTTACAACTTCTGAAGGCACCACTGGGAGTTGTGCCTGAAAATTCCGTGGATACAGCTTTTGCATTCAATGGAAAGGCCACACTTTCCAATAACGGGCTGCATCTCTCAATAGGATGGGCTGTCACATTCTCAGGTGCCAGTTGTCTGCATGAAAAGATTGAGATTCTACAGATTTCTGTTTTGACTGGGATGTGGAACCAGGAAATTTTTGCAGCATCTCCCAGTAGTAATATTCAACTGATTGATAAATGCTACATTTAAAAATAGAAATTTTTATGATATGGTTGCAATGTCAAAGAAGGATGAAGTGTTTTTAAGGAAACAGTACAATTTATAGGCCCACTCCTCCCATTCAGAAACCAACTTGGAGTTACTTCTGCTTTTACTACTTGCTGATTATGATAGAGTAATATCTAAAATAATAGTTTTCAAATCCTCATTCTGGATGTGGCTAATTAGATATCATCTGCTGGCTTCTTGCTGTGAGGGTTGGTAATATACTTCACCTACTCTTCTTCTCACTGCTCTCTTGCATCTTTCCATTACAGATTTCTCACCAATCTTATCTTGTTGTATCAGTTACCTAGTATTGTGTCACAAACTACCCCAAATGTAGCAACTTAAAAAGCACACATTTATTAACATTTCTTTTTTTTTTTTTTGAGTTGGAGTCTCACTCTGTCGCCCAGACTGGAGTGCAGTGGCCGCTCCCGGTCACCACAGCCTCGACCTGCTGGGCTCCGGTGATCCTTCCGCCTCAGCCTTCCTAGTAGCTGGAACTACAGGCGTGAGCTACCACGCCTGGCTAGTTTTTTGATTTGATGAGGTCTCGCTGCCCAGGTGGGTCTCGAACCTGCCAGCTCAGGCAATCCACTCACCTCAGCCTCCCAAAGGTGCGGGATTACAGGCTGAGCCACTGAGCCCGGCTTATTAACATTTCTTACTGGCAGACTCTAACCCTAATTTTTTTTTTGAGTTGTAGTCTCACTCTGTCACTCAGGCTGGAGTGCAGTGCCATGCTCATGGCCACTCCAGCATTGACCTGCTGGGCTCCAGTGACCCTCCCCCCTCAGCCTTCCAAGTACCCAGAACTATAGGCGCACACTGCCATGCCTGGCTAATTTTTGATTCATTGTAGAGACAAGGTCTTGCCAAGTTGCCCAGGCTGGTCTCGAACCCATGGGCTCAGGCAATCCACTTACCTCAGTCTTCCAAAATGCTGGGATTACAGGTTGAGCCACTAAGTCCGTCCCCTAACCCCATTTTGATAAGATGTAGTTTGTGATTCAGTAATTCTGGGGTAGGACCAGAAAATCTGCATTTATAGCAAGCTTCCAGAAGATGCTACACACTGAGTTACAACCCCTTATAATGAGGAGTAGGGAGAGAAGAATGTGAATGGAGCTGGGAGCAGCAGGGTGAATGAGAAGAACAATTTTCTTTTTTAAAAAATTTTAGAACAGATTTAGATTTACAGAAATATTAAACACACAGTGAAGAAAGTTCTATAAGCCTCCCCAGAGTTTCCTCTATATTAACTTTTTGTATTAGTATGCTATGTTTGTTATAATTAATGAACTAATATTAATACATTATTAATACAATATTAGTACATTATTATTAACTAAAGTCCACAGCTCATTCAGATTTCCTTAGTTTTTATCTAATGTCCTTTTCCTGGCCTAGGATTTCAACCAGAATGCCACATGATATTTAATTATTATGTCTCTTCTTGGCTATGAGTTTCTTTTTCCTCCTTTTTACCTACTTTACCTTCCTTCCTTTTTTTAAAAAAAGACACTTACTTTATGACACTTCAAGATGCTGCAGTCTCATCTTGTGTATTTCTTGTCTCAGTCTTAGAATCAGCCATTTCTCCAAGGGGCATTGGTCCTTTTATTGGAGCATGGTATTAGAAACCAAGATCTGGGTACTAGGTGTGCTCATTGCTCCTAGGGTATCTTTTCTTTTAGGCCCTCTTAGTGGCCAGAGCAAGGAAACATACTTATGTTACTAACCTATGTATATACACATATCTATAAATATTCCTCTATGTAGACATCTTCATCTATATTAAATTTGATATGAGCTCCTATTAATATTTCTAATTCTAATTCAGCACCACATGGATCATTCTAGTTTCCTTCTCTCGCTAATCTGTAAATTTCCCTTTAACTGTTAGAACCTGGCTCCTACCATCTGTCCTCTCTTTACTTGACCATTTTATTCCAGCATACTTGAATAGCAGTATTGGAATTGTTAACCATACCCCCATTAGAACAAACTTTATCAAATAGAGTATAGTGTTTATATACAGTTCATTTTTACTTCAGACTTACAAACAGCACTTACTTCCAAAGCTACTTAAGTCAGTATTTTTTCAGGCCCCCTTTAGTGAGGTTGTTTTATTCATTTGTAATAGAGTTAGATTCTCTTGTCAAAATCTGCATTTGTTTCTGGGATCCCTCAAGCTCCTAAAGAATTCTCAATTTGCATATATTAAGATCCACTTTGTGATTCTACTGAGAGAAAAAAATAATAAAAAATTTAAAAAAGAAGGTCCACTTTGTATTGTAAGTCTTACAGATCATGACAAATGCATAATGTCATGTATCTATCATTACGGTATTAAAGAATAGTTTCACTGTCCCCAAAATTCTCTTGATGTCACCTATTCATCCCTTATTTCCTTTCCTGAATCTTTGGAAACACTGATCCTTTTACTGTCTCTATGGTTTGCCTTTTCTACATTGTTTTATAGTTGAAATCATATAATATATAGCCTTTTCAGATTGGCTTCTTTCACTTAGCACTATGCAATTAAGCTTTCTCCCTGTCTTTTCACAGTTCTATAGCTTATTTCTTTTTATTGCTCAATGATATCCCACTATATGGATATACCTGTTTGTGTATACATTCACTTAGTGAAGATCATCTTGGTTGCTTCCAGTATTTGGTAATTATGAATAAAATTGCTATAAACACTTTTGTGCAAGTTTTTGTATGGGTACAAGCTTTCAATTCAATTGAATAAATACCTAAGATTACAATTGCTGTATTGTATACTAAGACTATATTTAGTTTTGTAAGAAGCTGCCAGATTGCCTTCCAAAGTGGTTGTACCATTTTACATTCCCACTAATAATAAATGTGAAATCTTGCCCTAAATCTTCATCAGCATTTGAAATTGTCAGATTTTTTGATTTAGCTATTATGACAGGTGAAAAGTGGTGTCTCAGTGTTGTTTTAACCTATAATTCCATAGTGACAAATGATATGAGCAACTTTTTATATGCTAATTTACCATCCATACATCTTATTTCATGATATTTATTCACATCTTTTGTCCTTTTTAAAAATTGTGTTGTTTTTTATATTTAAATTATGCGTTCTTTGCAGTTTAGATATAAGTCCTTTATAAGGTATGTGTTTTGCAAATGTTTTCCTCCCACCCGTGGCTTGTCTTTTCTCTATTAATTGTGCCTATATCATAATAAAATTTAAAAATTTTAAGGAAGGCTAATATCATTTTTTCTATCATGAATTGTGCTTTTGGTATTGTATCTAAAAACTTATTGCTAAACCCAAGGTCACCTAGATTTTTCTCCTATGTAATATTTTAGAAATTTTATAATTTTACATTTTATATTTAGCTGTATGATACATTTTGAGTTAATTTTTGTGAAAGGTTATAATGTCTGAGTTTGTTTTTTTTTTTTTGCAAATGGATATCAAATTGTTCTAGCATCATTTTTTAAAAAGAATATGCCTTCTCCATTGAATTGACTTTGCACTTTTGTCAAAGATCACCTGACTATATTTGTGTGGGTCTATTTTATTCCATTGATCTATTTGTCTGTTATTTAATCAATACCACATTGTCTTGATTACTGTAGCACCATAGCAAATCTTGAAATAGGGTAATGTTGGTCTCTTGATTCTGTTCTTCTTAAGTATTGTGTTGACTATTCTAAATTTTTAAAATTTTCATATAAATCTTAATCAGTTTGTTAACATCCACAAAATAACTTTCTGGGAAATTGGGATTGCATTGAAGCTATCAATCAAGCTGATAAGTATTGGAATCTTAACAATATTGAGTGAGAAGAACAATTTTCAAGGTTTGTACACAGCTTTTTTGTTGTTGTTGATAAACTGGTCTCAGAAGGATACTGGTGGAAACCAGCTTCATTTCTCTGTGGTCTTGGCCTGCCATTCACGCCACATTAAATCTCTCCTTCCCACTTTTGGTGACTCCATATTTCTTCCATTGAGCAGACACAAATTCAGTTATTCCGAAGTCCAGAGCAATCTACTAGCAAAACTGCAATCTCTTAGTCAAGTGAGAGCTTCTTCTCAACTCGGGACTGACTCAGTTTCTGCCCTCTGCAGAGGAGCAGTGAGCTGGGGTTCCCTTGATGAAAGGTTCTCCCACTTTTATCTCTTATTCATCACTTGTCAATCTTGCATTCTGTCATGGCCCCAAGTGCTTCCAGCTAGTGTGAGGGATCTCCTTTTTGTTCTCAAGATCTCACTTCCTCATTCTGCCTCAATCTGCTAGTTGCTCTTTGAGCCAAAAGTCACAGCTGTTGACCTGGAACTTTCTTTCTTTGTCCTTATGGTAGGTATCATTATTTCTTGGATCTTATGTTTTTTTCCTTGGTTTACTGACATACTTTGTGATGGTGACTCCTTTTTTAAGAAGAATTGCATGGGAATTAAATGGTATTCTTGCAAATCTAAAAATTTCTTTATTTTGTTTTTATACTTTATTATTAGTGTGACTGCATATAAATTTAGGCTTTTTTTAAAAAAAAACAGAACTTTGAAACTATTACCCCTTCTTTTTAACATGTTACATTAGATCACTACTTGTGGAATTTCTCAAAGATGTACCAGGCTGAAGATTGTTTGCATGCTTCTCAGCCTTCCATGGTTTCCTTTAATTTGAGAGTACTTGCTTTCCTTCAATTCTGGGAAATTTTCTTTTGCTATTTCTTTGAGAAGATCCTTCCCTGTTTTCTATCGTATCTGTTAGGAATTCCTATTAGATTCATCTTTGGATTAATCTTATTTTGGCTATCTTGTTTTTAATTTTCTGGTGTTCTCTTGTATTCCAGTTTTAAATTTTTTTTTTTTTTTGAGTTGGAGTCTCACTCTGTCGCCCAGACTGGAGTGCAGTGGCCGCTCCCGGCCACCGCAGCCTCGACTTGCTGGGCTCTGGCGATCCTTCCGCCTCAGCCTTCCGAGTAGCCGGAATTACAGGCATGCGCTACCACACCCGGCTGATTTTTTGCTTTATTGTAGAGATGAGGTCTTGCTGCCCAGTCGGGTCTCGAACCCGCGGGCTCAGGCAATCCACTCACCTCAGCCTCCCAAAGGCACGGGATTACAGGCTGAGCCACCGAGCCCGGCCCAGTTTTAAAATTTTATTTCTTTCTGATTAGCAGGATCTTGATTTTGGTTTTGAGTGAAATGATTTCTTTCATAAATGTGTCTGCATGTACATTTGATGTATTTTTTCTTTTTAACTTCCCCTTATTTATCTCCACTTCTGTGAGTTCAGAGTTTCTTTTTCTGTTAGTCTTTCTCTTTCATGATCCAGGCTTTCCTCAAATGCCCCATGATTCTTGCTCAACCCATTATGCAACAGAAAGGAGGCCGGAGGCTCTTTGTGGGGGCAGGGGGAGGACTTGCTGGCTGGCAGGCTTCAGTTTGGGTCTGTAGGTGTCCCTGTGCTAGAGTTGTGATACTTACCCCCATTGATGGAGTTCTCCCCAAGTTGTTTCTTCAGTGTTGTTGGAGGAACATGCTCCCTCTTGTACCTTAAGGATGAGGATGAGTGCCTGACTACATGCTTCTTTCCTGTTGTGTATATAAGAATGTGACAAAAAAACTGTGTGCATTTGTGTGCATGCACATATGTGTACATGTGTATGTGAGTGTGACAGAACATGTGTGTGCATGGGTATATTTGTGTATGCTCATGTGTTTATTGTACCATTCTGTCCACAGACTTCACTCAATCCCAGTGTTCTCTGTTTTCTTACTCCTTCCGTCTCTCTGGTTTTTTGCTGCACAGTAACATCCCTGTCTGGGCTCTCTTTGGTGCTCTGGTGTGCAGCTTGACTGTCTTCCACACTATCATGCCCTCTTCAAATATTCTAAGTTGCAACCTCCTCCACTCAGATGTGTGACTAAACATTCCTTTATTTGCTCCCTTCAGACCAGTGGTTCTTAACCAGGGTCGAAAATGCCCGCAGGGGATATTCAACAATGTCTGGAGAGATTTGGGGTTGTTGCAGTTGGAGATGAGAGGAAAGTGGTACCGGCATGGAGTGGGTGAGTAGAGACCTGGGATGCTGCTAAACACATGTTATGGGGATGCCCTCACATGCTCAGTGTCAAGCGTGCTGTGGTCAAGAAACCTTGATCTAGAATTTTGTTGAAATTGCACATCTGTTAACAGCTTCATGCCATACAATTTTTGTTGCCATGGACTCGATATTTTAATCTCAACTTACTATACTCTAAGAAGTCTTAAAAAAGAAATGATATAAAATATGTGCTAAGTCAGCTTTCTTGAACTGAAAGTCTGTGAGTCATATTGTTGATTATTTCGATTCATATTTCTTTAAAGAGGCGTGGAGCTCCCCAAGATTGGAAACAATCGAATACCTTTGTCTTAAATATACATAATGAACCCACTGGGACTTTATATATTCTTATTAGTCACTCCTTATTTTTATTCTCATTCTCATTCTTCTTCCTCACACATTAAAAGGTAAGAATTTTTGTATATGAAAATCTACATTGGTAAATATGTCAAATATAAAAGTCAGCTGAAATCCAACAATACCATTCTAAGGACAAATGTTTGTTTATAAAAATGTTAATAAACTAGGTAGCAATATACTCGTTCCAAATAACATTTTTTATATCTCTTTTTTTCCAGTTCCACAAAGAAATTTGGACATCATCTCAAAGCATTTGTAATGAAAATGTTTAACTTCTAATTTCTTTCCTCCTCCCCCTTTTTTTTGAGTTGGGTCTCACTCAGTCACCCAGGCTGGATTGCAGTGGCACAATTACGTCTCACCACAGACTTGATATCCTGGGCTCAGGCGATCCTTCCGCCTCAGCCTCTTGAGTTACTGGGACTATAGGTGCATGCCACCAAGCCCAGCTAATTTTTTGATTTTTTTGTAGAGACACGCTCTCGGTGTGTTGCCCAGGCTGATCTCGAACTCTTGGGCTCAGTCAATCCTGCCTCATCTTCCCAAAGTGGCGGAATTATACATGTAAGCCACCTGGTTGGGTTCTTTTTCCCTTTTTTAACTGCCAGGTTTGTTTGTTTTTCACTCCCCAATTATTCCACAGAGATAAACTCAGTCCCACATTTTGTATGTGAGCCTCTCACTCCACCCTACATCCAGGGCTCCAAATAGTACGATCACAAGTACAGTTGAGTTCTGCAAGTTTTCTCATCATAGATTCTGAAAGGGAAATTCCCTCTGCGGTATCTCCTGTTTTGGAACATCTGTTTCATGTTTCTCTGGCGTTTGGTGACATAACATAATAAGATGGCAGGAGGCAGAAAAAAACACTGCAATAAAAATGTCCTAAAAAGACACTTAGTTATATTTATTGCTTCGCAGAACATGGCTGAAGGCAGGAAGAGAAGTTAAAATAGGAGCTAATGCATAAAAGCAGAGGGGAACATCCTGTGGTTGCTTACTCAAGATTTGAACTTGGTTTTGTGCTGTGTAAGGCATTAAACAGAATATCAAGTAAAGGAGTCCAGCCCAGGGGGTATTTCCTCAAGCGGGTCAATTGCTTTGTTTCTGATTCTGAGTTACATAAGTGAAGCTCAGACCCCCATTACTTGACTCTTGACAGGTAAATCGGATGCATGTGTGGAAGCTCATCAGTAGGACCAGAGAAACAAAACAAGCGCCCACTCTGATAAGAGGTCTCACCACTGATGGGCATAAATTGAACTGAACTATCATCAATTAAAATGCCCAGAAACCACTGGTATGTTTTAATACGTTGATTTTGGTCGTTTGACAAAGGCAGGGCGCTTTGGAAGCAACCTCAGTCTTCAGAGAAAAACTATTATAGGTTAAAAAAAAAAATGGTGCACAGAAATGGATAGCAACAGAGTGCTTTGATTTTATGAATTTCTGAGTTTACCTGGGACTTTTATAAAATTAGGAAAGAGGTGTCCTTCCTTCCAAAAATATCTGGACCTAGAAAGCTGAGACTGACATCAATATCATTTTGGCTTAAGTTTACCAGAGAATGAGCCTGAGATAAAGGCTTATGCAGGACACTTTATTAGGGAGAGTGATCCCTGTGGGCAGGAGCCAGGGGCAAGGTAGATCAGGCAGGAAGAGAGGGAGTTTTGATTCAGGAATAATTTATCCACTGGTCACTACCACGGGAACCTGGTTGCTTCATTCTGTGACACTGTCTGTGAAGTGAAGGAGAGTGTTCTTTTTTTCAGAGGCAAGATCTTTCTCTGACACCCAGGCTGGAGTGCAGCAGCACAATCATAAGCTCACTGCAGCCTCAAACACCTGGGCTCAAATTATCCTCCAGCCTCAGCCTTCCAAGTAGCTGAGACTACAGGCATGCGCCACAATACCTAGCTATTTTTTAACTTTTAATTTTTGTAGATACAGATTCTCGTTGTGTTGCCCAGGCTGGTCTTGAACTCCTGGCCTCAAGCGATCCTCCCACCTCAACCTTCTAAAGCACTGGGATTACAGGCATGAATCATCACACGTGGCTGAGGGAATGTTTTTCAGGACTATCCAAAACCAGGATGAGAAAAAGGAAGCTTTTTCCTTTGGCTCTAAACCCCTCTGATTAAACATTTGCCCTCAGGGGGAAACCACTTCCCTGCATTACCAGATCATAAAGTGTGGGTTGTGAGCTGACTGCCAAGCTGTCCCATACCATGACCTCAACAAAGAAGCCCTTAGAAAAAAAGAAAGCAAGAGTTTGATGGGGATCAGGGTACAGCCTCATAAAGCTGGTCAGAGTCTGTGCAGAACTGAATTTTGGCATGGGAGACTAGAGAAGCCAAGAGCTTCTGAAGTTATGTGTAAGAGATATCCTATACAACGATGCAAGTGCTCAAGTGTATTTGCCACATGAGTGTCTGGTGTTCCTAGATCAGGCATGAATCTAGTAGTCAAGTAGGGATCTTAAGGGTAATGTGAGCAGAAATAAGCATTACCTCTTTCATAGCTACAGGGAAAATCTTGTATCATCTTACCTTAAGTTTTAAAATAATTAATATCTTTGTTTTTTAGAATATGCACTAGTAATTACAAAAATCAGGGGGTAGTGTTTCCAGAATGGGTATCTCTTCTCCATGCTATGCATGCATAAGGGACAGATTTCCTTTCACCACTATGAGACCAGGAGTGGATACTCGGCTGACATGGTGCCTCGGAGGACCCCTCGACATATGCCCTGTGCTCTGTTTTGTAGAGAATCATGTGCATTCTACAATGCATATTTGGTTTTACGTGCTTAAAAGTGCTAGAGCTTTTTTCTCTTTTTAGTATCTTTAAATTATAAAACATGTATACATATAATATTTCAAGAGAATATTTCAAGACTACAATCCCTTACCCTGAATTCTGGAGATTAGAGGGGTTTGGAATTCAGAATTTTCCAGATTTTAGAAAAGTGAACTATGGACATAAACCATTGAGTAGCCCATGTCACTGGCGGGGCCTAGGGAAGCACATCAAAATGAAACATGGTCATATTTCTGCAGCCAAATATTTGAATAGTCACGTTAAGTTCAGCAAATAATGACTGCCAATAGCTTCCTTTATGTATTAAAAGATAGGAAAGCTCCTGGCAGTGAGAGGGGACCCAAAAGAGAGTTGCCCCAAATAATTTTTGAAAAGAAATTAAGAACAAGTTTTTCAGCATCACAGGTAAGGACTGTGAAACTGCATAGCAAATGTCTATATCCAGCTGATAGAATTAACAAATGTCATCATTTTGTCATATTTTCATTAGATTAAAAAATTCTGGTTCTATTTTTCCATCGTGCTTCTCCTGAATTAAACTACCCTGAAGATTATGTATCAATTCCATTTGTATTTTACACATGTGTATGTGCCCCAGACAACATTTATTTTACAGAAATGCTGGATATATCCTCTTGTGGTTTACTTATGTTCATCTAAAATATATTACTGAGCTTTATCTATGTGGATACCCTTCATTTTACTTATTCTAACTGTTCTATAGCAGCCTGTTATATAACTTTTTCAAGATTGTATTTACCTGTTTGCTAAGAACTGAGGAGGGTCTGAGATTTTACCCTACTTTCGTGTGAACAGTTTAGCCAGCCAGTTTCACAGATGCTGACAGAAGACACGAGACTCCTGTGTCAGAGACAATGGACTTTGTTACTCATAGCACCTTATGAGGGGGTTTCATGCTTGTGTCAGTTCTCCTTGTCCCTTGAATTCCATGAAGATGCCATGGGGCATCCATGTGTATGCTACATATGCAGTGGGTCTGTGTCATAGCCAAGAAGCCCTGAACTTAGGAAACCCAAATCTTTTATAATGGGCCGTAAGCCAATCTGCCTAAACTTTGCTCCAGAGAAAGACAATCTGTCTTCCAAGATAGTTCACAATAAAAGTACCTTTGAAAAGATCATCCATGACAAAACTGCCAGTGCTTCTGTTGGAAAGATGTGCAGAGATTTAAGAGAGACCCATGGAAAATTGCCTCCTATTCCAACACACTTACCGGCACAGTTTTAGAATGTTTACAATTTTCACTATTACAGAAAGTGTTTAATGAACATTTTTCTGTATTTTTTTGCAAGAGTTTCTCTGCGATGTGTACCTAGGATTAGAAGTTCAGAGCTCTGTGTATTCATATTTTCAACTCTGTTAGATGTTGCTAGATTATTCTCCAATACTGTTGCTGCACCTTGTCTTTCTACCAGTGATATATACAAAGTCCATTTATTCATAATTGCCAAAACTTGAAAGCAACCAATATGTCCTTCAATAGGTGAATGGACAAACAAACCATGGCACATCCAAACAATGGAATATTGTTCAGCAATAAAAATAAATGAGCTGTCAAACCACCAAAATACATGGAGGAAACTTAAATGCATATTGCTAAGTGAAAGAAGCCGGTCTGAAAAGACTACATAATGTATGATTCCAACCATATGACATTCTAAAAAAAGGCAAAACTATGGAGACAGTAAAAAGATCAGTGGTTGCCAGGGGCTTGGGGGAGGGATGATGGAATAGATTGAACATAGGAACTTTTTAGGGCAGTGAAATTATTCTGTATAATACTTTAATAATGGACACATGTCACTATACATTTGTCAAAACTCATAGAAAGTATAACACAAAGAGTCAACCTCAATGTAAACTATGGACTTCGGTGAGTAATAATGTATTGATATTGGTTCATCAATTATAGCAAAAGTACCAAAATGTTCACTTTGGAGGTGGAGGAAGGGAGCATATGGGAACTCTGTACTTTCTGCAGTTTTTCTGTTAACCTAAAATTGTTGTAAAAAATGTCTATTTTGAAAAGTTTACTTCCCTCATCTGTGCCAGCGTTTTGTATGTGGATCTTTTACTTGTCATGTTTGTTGGGTACGAAATATAATTTTATTGCTTTAATTTTTATTTTACTGATAGCCATTTAGGGCATACCTTTTTCAAACTTTTGTTTATTTTTTCTGTCATATTTTTTCTTCTGGATTTTTAAGAGTTATATATATTCTTTGTTTACAGTTTTCTTTTTCATATTTAGGATTTTAATCAAACTGGAATTTATTTTTGTGCCGGGGGATGGTAGGAACTTAGGTAGATACATAGATAGCTGCTAGAAAATAGATAATTTTTTTTTTTTGAATTACTGTCTTACTCTGTCGCCTAGGCTGGAGTGCAGTGGGACACTCATGGCCACCGCAGCATCTCCAGCTATCATTCCACATGAGTCTTCCAAGTAGCCGGAACTACAGGCATGTGCTACCACGCCTGGCCATCACCCCCAAAATCTCAAGTGTTATTCCACTGCAGCTACATTCTTCCAACCCCTGACCCCTGCAACTGCTAATCTGTCTTCTAGCACTCTAGCTTTCTCTTGAAGAATGTCACATAAATAAATTTGTGCAGTATGTAGCCTTTTAAGACTATTTCTAGCCAGGCTCGGTGGCTCAGCCTGTAATCCTGCGCTTTGGGAGGCTGAAGTCAGTGGATTGCCTGAGTCCACGGGTTCGAGACCCGCCTGGGCAACTTAGCGAGACCTCATCTCTACAATAAATCAAAAAATTAGCCAGGCATGGTAGGGTGCGCCTGTAGTTCCAGCTACTTGGAAGGCTGAGGCGGAAGGATCACCAGAGCCCAGCAGGTCGAGGCTGCGGTGGCTGGGAGCATGCCACTGCACTCCAGTCTGGGTGAATGAGTGAGACTCCAACTCAAAAAAAAAAAAAGACTGATTTCTTTCACTCATAATGCTTTTTAGATTCATCCAAGTTGTGTATATCAATAGTTCATTTCATTTGATTGATGAATAATATTCCTTTGTATAAACGAGCCACTGTTTATTCATTTACCAAGATGAAAGACATTTTGCTGTTTCCTACTTTGAGTGATTATAAATAGAGCTTTCTATATATGCACATGCAAAAATTTTCATTTCTCTGGTGTAAATACTTAGGAGTGAGATTGCTAGATCTTCTTTTATGTGCGTATCATATTCTCCATATAGATCTTGTGCCTCCTTTATTTGACTTATGACTAAGTAACTTACATTCTTTGTTTCTATTGTGAATGAGATTAACATTTTTTCCTAGTTGATTGTTATTGGCATACATACCATCTTAGCTGACTTTCTCAGCTTCCCAGAACAATGGTGAATAGAAAAGTTAACAGATGGGATCCTTAACTTCTTTCTCCTTGAGTTAATGGGGGGAGGGGAAAGTCAGTGGTTACTTCTTCTCTATATGTTTTTTTCTTTTGCTTTCCTTTCCTTTTCCTTTCTGCTCAGACCCACATCCCCTGGGCTAAGGAGAGTAGGGTAGAGTTGTCTGTTGTTTGTTCTTACCAGTGTACAGAGCAAGGTCTTCTATGAGATACACCAGATTTCTCTTAGAATCCTGAGAACAAAAGGCCAGGTGTGAGTTCTTCTCAGTGGTGTGGTGGCACAGATGATTTGGTATCTGATACCCACTTTTTTGCCTAGTCCCAGTATTCACCTAAACATCAGCTTAGGAGACCCTCACTGCCATCTGAGCCCTTTAGTGGTTTTAGGTGATTTTAGATACTAGAAGCCACCCAGGTTTTACATTGCTTTCAGTGGGAAGCTGACCTTAGCCTCTATTACTGGAAACTGGAACTCCCCTTTTTCTCAATGGAGTTTTTAATTCCAGTGAATCTATGTATGTTTCTGTGTGTGTGCATGCGTGTGCATTTCTAGAATTCTGTGTAGCATTTCTCTAAATAACTTTTTACTTAAAAAAAAAAAGAGTATCTTGCTATTGCATTGTGGTTCCTATTATTTCTCTTTCCTCTTTATTCTTTTTATATGGTGATTTTATTGTCTTTTTTAGGTGATGTGTTTATTTCCAGTTCTCTGCTGCTCATCTTCCTGCTTGGCATATTTGTGTGCTCTCTAAGCTTTTTTCTTGCTTGCCTTCTTTCTATTTTAGTGCATCTTCGAAAAGTTTTAAAAAATGTTTAGGGGCAGTCCTGTGTGCCCTTTCTGGCCTATAAAAAGTGGTTTCAGAGCATATTTGCTCCTGCCAGTATCCCTTGAGCTTTTATGTTAATTTCTTTGTTTCAGGTTCCAAACCAAGAAATGAATAAAGCTGAAGTCTGGGCCCTTAACATAGCACAAGCCTCCATTTTCTATGTCGTGTGATGCCTCTTTGTTTTTATCTGCTTGACCCAGGCCCTGGGGAGATGGCAAAACTCCTTGTCCCTAGGACAGCAGATATTTCTTTCCATCTCTATCAAGCCTTCTGGATTTCCTTAAGGGGCCAGTGCTAGCTTGGTCACCTTGTATAGCCCCAAGGCCATGCCTTCTGACTTCTCACCAGCACTAAGACCTCTGTTCACAGAACCTGTAATACAAGTTGCACCCCCCACGGTTGTCTCCTTACTGTCTGCTACTTATGACTCTACTTTGATTCATGTCTGGCACCTAGGGATGTTCTTTACCCAGTCTCCTCCTTGCTCCAAGCTGGGATATGCATATATTTGGTCCAACTTTGCAATGTCTTTGCAGAAGGAGCAGGTATCTCTGTGCCAACTTAGTCCACCATATTGTCTAGAGTTTCCTTTTGCTTTGCCAAGTGGTTCAAGTACTATTTTCATGGTTACAGCAATGGCTATATTATAGATGAGGATAACAATGTAAAAATGTGACTTTCTCTTTAATAGTTTCCACTGTGTTTCAAATCCTTTGGGAAGAGAGCTAAGATATAAATAAATAAATACCAATTTCCTCTCAGAGTTTGCTTAGACAATATGGACCCAGTGCCGATTTGGTGCCAAATAGACATTTAAACTAATGAACATAAATTTCTACTTCACTTTAAAAGTTTTCTCTTAGTCCGGGCTCGGTGGCTCAGCCTGTAATCCCAGCACTTTGGGAGGCCGAGGCGAGTGGTTTGCCTGAGCTCGTGGGTTTGAGACCAGCCCGGGGAACTTGGCAAGACCTCGTCTGTACAATAAATAAAAAATTAGCCGGGTGTGGTAGCGCGCAACTGTAGTTCCGGCTACTTGGAAGGTTGAGGTGGAAGGTTTGTCTGAGCCCAGCATGTCGACATTGGGGTGGCCATGAGCATGCCACTGCACTCCAGCCTGGGCAACAGAGTGAGACTCCAACTCAAAAAAAAAAAAGTTTTCTCTTAGAAGTTCTTATGACAAAAGATGACTATTTTCTTTTTAAATAAATCTATTTGTTTGTAGATACTGTCATCCCTCCAGCTTAAGCCTTTTTTGGTTAATGGGCCCCACATGCCTCTTGAATTCTAAGCCCTGCTGAGGATTTAGCTCTTATCTTGATTAGTATTAGTTTAATATTTGGAAATAAAAGCAAATTCATTGTAATTATCTATTTTATTTTATTTTTATTTTGGATATCTTCCTCATTTCCTTGTAAATGACATCTCTGTCTTCAGTGCTGTTTGCTTTATGGTTGTCTTACTGATTTTGACACGTTCTGGGCTGACTCTTTCTTTAAAGTAATAAGTCATCAAATCTCCATCACAGAGCCATTTGACAAGACTGCACTATATATGTGAGTGTGTGTGTATAATATTCATTACACAGCTTTATTCAGTAGTGTGATAAACAGATGAATATTCTTATATTTTGGTAAGGAAACAATCTATTTTATATAACTTATTTTCTAGACATTCATAGATTTTTTTTTTTTTTGAGTTGGAGTCTCATTCTGTCGTCCAGGCTGGAGTGCAGTGGCACACTCATGGCTACCCTAGCATCGACCTGCTGGGCTCCAGCAATCCTTTTGCCTCAGCCTTCCAAGTAGCCAGAACTACAGGCATGCATCCACCATGCCTGGCTAATTTTTAATTTATTGTAGAGACAGGGTTTTGCCAAGTTGCCTGGGCTGGTCTCGAACCCTCAGCCTCAGGCAATCCACTCACCTCAGCCTCCCAAAGTGCTGGATTACAGGCTGAGCCACTGAGCCCAGCCTAGAAGTTCATAGATTTTGATGATTTGACCACTTGTTATTTATTTCTTTATATTGATGTTCATATTCACCTTTATGCTTATATTTTTGATATCTCCTAATACATATATGCTCCTGATGTGCAGGCAATTTTTCTATAGCTAATCTGTACTGAATTCAAACTAATTTATATTTTAAGGTATTTTTTCCATTAGGCCCAAGATTAAGGGATATAAGTCAGACTTGGGAATTTGTTTGCTCCAACTCCCACTTCAACAATTTCTTGGTTAAGCTCTGCAGACCAAGTAGCTTGTACACTGTGTTGGGCTTTGACCCCTATATCACAGGAAAGTTGAGTGCTAAGTGAGGCAATGTATATGAAGTCTTCAGCATTGCGACTGGTGCACAATAAGGCTTCAGAAATGTCCACCATTATTATCACATTATTATTGACCATTGTCTCCTCCTCTTCTCCTCCTCCTCCTCTTCTTTCTCCTCCTCTTACTCCTGTTCTTCTTCCTGTGTTCTGTTTTATAGTACATCTTAGAAGCCTGCATGGCACATAACTGGAGTGAATGAAGATTGAAATATGTCCTTCTCTTTTCAGAGAGCTATCAAAGGAGAACTCAAGTTCCTCAGTGGGCCTTTCCTCCGTCTCTTGGTTCACACAAAACTCCTTTCCATAATGCTTGGGTTTGTAACATGCCCATCTGGTGGCATGCTCCACAGGCAAACAATGATACAACTCTAATTATTATCTATTATCACCTAGATCTTCCTAGTCCTAGAGAGAGAGAGAGGAAGGCAGTGAAGACTGCTGGAGAAGCAGTGTTATGTGGGGACTTGTGGGGACTTGTGAAGGACTTGTGAAGAGCTGGGATTAGATACCTCTGCTATTCCCATTGAGAACTTGAACTCTCTGTGGTGGAGGACTTGGGGTATTGTTGTTTTTGCTTGTTTTGGTTTTGGTTTTAACTTTCCAATACATCTCATGACATTCCACGCAAGATCAATAATGTTTGAACTGGTCTGTCCCCTATTCAACGAGATGAGTGCACAGAATTGAATATTGTGGTAATATCAAATTCCCACAAATGTTTCTCAACATTTACTGTCACTTTCTGTGTTTGCCCTATTGTGGCCTGGGAACAAATATTTGTGGACAAGTGGGTTTGGAAAGCAGAATTTTAGAGGAGTAATATAATGACCACTTAATGTAACCACCAACTCAACCCTGGCTATTGTTACACGTGTTTGACTACTGTGTTGAATAAAAATGTTCATTCATTCATCTATTCTTACAGTGAATACTTTACTGACAACTTATGATCTCTCAGTGACATTGCACAAACTTAAGGAACAGGGTAAACTATTCTGAAAAAAAAAGTCCCTGCTTCATTAGAGTTTTAGCGCCAAACCCTGCAATAAGGGGATTGAGAAGAGTTATGTGAAAGTCAAGGTGAGACTGGACAGGAAGTCATTAAATTCAACAAACATCTACAGAGGGCTCACTTCATGCACAACATTATTAGGGATGTCAAGATTCTGCTGCTGTTGTGTTCTCTGTTCCTGGGCAGTTCAACTTCTAATGGGGTTGAAGGGAGGGAGAGTGGAGGCCGACCCACACTCGACCCCAAAGGGAGGTCAGAACTGGGTGTGTTGATTGCTTCTTCCAGGTTAATGAGAGCAAGCTTCATGGAATGTTTGATCTAATATTTTTAAAACAAGAATGGAGATGTCAGATCAAAATACCAGATGGGGCAGGGACAGTAAGGAGGAGCATCCAGACCAGAGGGAAGGAAGCACTTGAAAGGGACAAGTTGACAAATGCATGGGGCATCTTGGAAGTGGTGAGGAATCCTGAGGAGTGAAAGTTTGGGTAAATGGAGGTATTAGAAAGTATGGTGGGTAACTCCTTTGAGTTCCCTCCCACTGTGGGAGCTTTTCTGTCCTCTCAATAAATCCTGCTTTCTTTTTTTTGAGTTGGAGTCTCACTCTGTTGCCCAGATTGGAGTGCAGTGACTGCTCCCGGCCACCACAGCCTCGACCTGCTGGACTCCGGCGATCCTTCCGCCTCAGCCT
>NW_007248056.1:152291-160608 GCF_000164805.1 Carlito syrichta
ACCTCAGCCTCCCAAGGCACGGGATTACAGGCTGAGCCACCGAGCCCGGCAATCCTGCTTTCTTAAAAAAAAAAAAAGAAAAGAAAAGAAAGAAAGAAAGCATGGTAGCTGGGCTCGTTGGCTCAGCCTGTAATCCCAGCACTTTGGGAGGTCGAGGCGAGTGGATTGCCTAAGCCTGCGGATTCGAGACCAGCTCGGAAATTTGGTGAGACCTCGTCTCTACAATGAAATAATTAAAAAAAATTAGCTGAGCATGGTAGTGTGTGTAGCTCGCAGAGTGAGACTCCAACTCAAAAATAAATAAATAAAATAAAGAAAGCATGACGCTGGAGAGTAGGATGGGTTGATACCCTGGTTTCAGATGTGGTGCCGAAAACTCTGGCTTCTATTCTCGAATCCATAACAGCTACAGATGGTTTCTGAGCCATGAGAGGAGAGCAGTAAGGCAATGATTCAGATGCCCAGGCTGTGGTGACTTCTAAGAGAATGGGAAGAGCTAGAAAGAAGGAAGGTGGGTTGAAGCTGGGAAAGCGGAGTGTTGGCAGGATCTCTGTGAGGGAGAACAGAACTCCACAGCTTTTCCTTATCTTCTCAAGTATACAGCTGGAGGAGCAGATGCTTGGGAGAAAGAGACATTTTGAATAGAAGCAATGGTACCAGCAGGTAGTTAGGAATGAGTCCGTGCCTCAGTAGAACGTAGAATAACGTAGCCTTGCAGGCTCAGATGTAAAATAATGCTCTGCTACAAGACCTGCAGTGCAGGGAGTAGGGAGGGATATGCTGAGAGCTGGAGACTGGAGACCATTGCAACCGAATTGCTCAATGCATCAAAGTTCCAGGAGCTTGTTCAAGCATGAGCAAGCCAGAGACTCCTCTTTCAACAATGATCAGGTGAGGAGGAGGCTCCTGATGCCTAGGGAGGGGAAAGGAGACCGCGAGACATTTGGGAGAGGTTGAGCATACTCTCTTGCTAGTCCCCAAGGTTGTCTTGCTTCCCTGCTGTTCCCTCAAACTTGCCACACCTCAGAAGATCCTCGCCTTACTCATTCAAGTTCCTGAACTTGCTCTTTGAACATGTCACCTCAGTATGCTGGAACCCTGACTGAAACCCCAGGCTGCTGGTGTCTGGGTCATTTTGCTTTACACAACATCACAATACTTTAAATGACACCATCTGCATTTAAAGTTGAGTAAAAGAGTAGAGCAAATTAACATGGCCGAGTAGGACTAGTTATGAAGGTAGGAGGAAATATGTGGAATCCTAGCACTGGGTTAAAAAAAAAAAGGAGAGAGAGCTACAAGGTGGAAGTAGTGCAAGTTGTGCTAAAGAAGTGATATTATTAGAACAGGTGTCTACAAATACTAAGGTTCAGCCCTTATATAGCTCTTTCTATATCTCAAGAACTGTTGTAAGGAGTTTACATGTTTTAATTCCTTAAATCCCCATTAGATAAGTTATATCACTATGCTCATATTGCACAGAGGGAACCGAAAAACAGAGAGGTCATGTAGCTTGCCCACGGTCACACAGCCGGTAAGTGGTGCAGCAGGAGTTTTAATCTGCTCTTAATTATTATGCTGTCGGGGAGACACCTCTTATCAACAAGGGTGCCTGAACGAAGCATATTTGTATACCTAACCTTAACTGTACCCCACAATATCATAATAAAAAATATTGTTTATTAAAAAAAAATTATGCTGTACCATTGCTCAATTTAAGCAACATTAAGCTTCCCAGAAGAAAATGGCTAATAACCCTTAGGTGTAACTTTTTTTTAATAGGAGAAGATAAGAGGAAATGGATGGACAGGAGAGGGCAGAATGGAAGAAGTTTAATGGTGAAAATAGAAAAGAAGGAATTTGTATAAAAAAAGAGTTCATCATTTCTGGTTAGTTCCTGGAGTCTGTGTTATGCAACATTTTTGTAAGTAGAGCAGAACCTTGAACTCTTAAAAATAAAAACTCATAGAGTATAACGAGGGCAAGGGTTTTTTATGGACCTACAAGGGCTTAGCTCGGGAGGAATGGCCACATTCCTTCTGTGCTCCTCAGAATCTGGGTTTCGCAGAGACCTAGTTTCCCTGAGTCCCACTTTACCAGAAGCGGGGAGGTGAAGTCTGTACACTGAAGCCTAAACACATAGATTAGAGCTTTCACAAATTCTGCGTTCCCTTTTTATTCCCTCTTGGAGACATTCTTGGGAAGCAACGTCTGCGGCTGCCGTGCCTGTCATATGAAATTTGCAGGAGCTGAGGTTTAGATGAATGTGGGGGGTGGAAAGGCCTGAGAGGTGACAAGGCTGGTCATGTGATTTCAGCAGGAGCTAGAAAGAGTTCCTAGATGCCTACATTGCTAACAAAAAATCAGTTTCTTTAGCAATGCCAGGAAAGGGTGAATATTTGGAGAAACTTGAATTCCCTTTTTTCCCTTTCTTTTTAAAAATTATTTCTTTTGAGATGGGCGTGGTGCCTATAATGCCAGCACTTTGAGAAGTCGAGGTGGGAGGATTGCTTGAGTCTAGAAGTTTGAGATCAGCCTGGGCAACATAGTAAGACCTGGTCTCTACAAAAAGTAAAAAAAATTAGCCAGGCATGGTGGCACATGCCTGTAGTTCCAGCTACTCAGTGGGTAGAGGCAGGAGGATCGCCTAAGCCCAAGGGCTTGAGGCTTTGATGAGCCATAATTGTGCCACTGCACTCCAGCCTTGGTCACAGAGTGAGACCACAACTCAAAACAATTTTATTTTATTTAACAAGTGATAATTGTACATATCCATGGGGTATATAGTGATGTTTTGATACATACAATGTATAGAGATCAGATCAGGGTAATCAGTATTTCCATCATCTCAAACATTGATCATTTCTTTGTATTGGGAATATTCTTCTAGCTATTTGAAACTATATAATACATTATCATCAGCTACAGTCATCCTACAGTGCTATAGAAGACTAGAGTGCCTTCCTTCTATCTAGCTGTAATTTTGCATCCTTTAACAAATTTCTCCCTATCCCTCCCTTCCCCCTGCCCTTCCCAGCCTCTGATCCCCTCTGTTTTCTTCACTTTTTCAATGACATGCACCGAAATGAGGCAACAAGGGAAAGAACATAACATAAAGTCCCACACTGACTAGTAAGTAGAGAACAGTCATTTTGAGCCCAGAAGAAATTCTGCTTGATCTTTGCTAAATGACTGCTCCCTACCATGCAGGACACCCTGGCCTAGGACTGCTGAGAAAATGACACAAATGCTTGTGAGTCACGAGACGTTGTAGTCTAATTCTGTAGAGATCTTTTGAGAGAAAAGCCAGCACTTGATAGTGTGTTTGTGTGTGTATAAAAAGAATCCATTCGTTCTTTTGAATTTGTGTTTGGTAGGCAAACACTAGGTATGAAGAAGAGCTGTACAAATATCAAGTAAATTTCTAATAAAACCATATAATCTCTTTTGTGTGTAGGTGTGTGTGTGTGCATCAATACATATTCACTTGTTATTTAGGTAATCTGAATGCAAATGGGATTTAAATGGATGGCATTGTTGAGGACAGATGATTTTATAAGCCAAAGATCACTTGAAAATATCAGTTATGAAAAACAAATTAATATAACCATCTTTCAAATTATGGTTTCTTAAATTTTATTAACTGCATTCTAAAATGTATTCTATATTACAGCCATATCAAACAAGCTCTATTGAAATGTATCTGAGCTTATAAAGCATAAATCAGACTGTAGATCACTGGAGCATATGGGTATATTGGAACAGAATATAAACTATTTCTCCCGAGCAGTGGATGGAGAAATCCACAATTACTTAATAATGACCTTGGTCAGTCTTCAAATATGTTAGCCTAGGAAAGATTTCTTGAATACTTTCCCCTTGTTATTAACTTTTTAGTGTATTCTGTCACTATTCATTTTTCTATTATGTCAGCCTTTATTTATCTATAAGAACATTTTCACATAAATTTCATCCCATCCAAGGATGATAAAGAAGAGCCTTGGATGAAATGAAGTTCATCTTGAGGTAGACCCTCCAAAAGCTGGAACCAATTTTTCTTTGCTACCAAATGTCTGGTAATAAGTTTGGGGCTTTAAAAAACTCTAATGACATTCTCAGGCCAAGAAAGGTAGTAAATCTAGTGCAAATCCATTTAAAGATTCTGGGCACAGCACACTTAAGGATCCAAAGGATGGATGATGAAGTAGCTAGCTACAGTGGCTGAACTTACATGGTATTTGGGAAACTAAAAACACATATAAATGGTGAAAAATTAAAAATAAATATAAATACAGTGTTACAACACAGCAGACAATCAGAAATCTAAATTAGTATTAACTGGATAAAAGTAAGTTTAAAAATGTGAAAAACAATGATGCTAAGTAATGTAGCTCTGAAAAGATCAAAAATGGGAATTCCCTAGCTATATAGAAAGGTATACTGAAGAGGAGCAAATAAAAACCGTATCAAAGCAATGGATAAAACAAATGCAAATCTCTATAAATTTATGCAGAAATTTAGGTATTGAGAAAAAAACTTTTTTTTTCCTCTCTTCATGAAAAGTGACTTAAAAGAAATCTTTCTGGTAGGTCAAGTTCACATGAAAGATAGCACAAGATATTGATGCTCAGCCACTCAACTTGTGCCCCAGAAATCCCATCAGGAAAAATCACTTTGGGACAGAGCATATGGCTGGAAGGTGGGTTTTGTATTTTATAGAAAACACAGGGCTTGAAGGAGGTTCAACATCATATGCATGTTGAAGACAGAAAAAGGGAAATTCCAGAAGAGGAAAATGGTGGGAGGCAAAGACAGTGACAGCAATGGCCTGCATCACCCTACACGAAGCATTACCTTGGAAAGTTTTTGCAAAGCCCCTTTCTGGAAGTGAAAAAGAAGTTTGGCAAAGAAAACAAAATGAAATAGAGGACAGAGGGACTCTTTTGAAATGTATTAGTTATCTACTGCTGTGTAACAAATGGCTCCTGTTTTATGGGCCTTATCTCAAGTCTCTGTGTGTCAGGAATCTGGCAGTGGTTTAGCTGGGTCCTCAATATCTGAAGATGTTGGCCAGGGCTGCAGTCATCTCAGGCTTGACTGGGGAAGAATCTACTTCTGAGCTCACTCATGAGGTTGTTGGCAGGATTCATTTTCTCATTTTCTTGTAGGCTTATTAGATTGAGGGCCTCAGCTCCTTGCTGGCAGTTGTCCTGAAGTTGCCTTCAGTTCCTTGTCATATGGGCTCCTTTACAAGGTGGCTTATAACCTGACAGCAGCTTGTTTCATCAGCATTAGCAAATGAAGAAACAGAGAGAGGGAGAGGAAAAGGGAGAGAAAGGGAGCAGGAGAGGAAGAGTTGTTTTTTGGTAACAGCTTTATTGAAATATAATTGACATAACATATAATTCACCCATTTAATTTGCACAATTCAATTTTATTAGTATATTTGCAGATTGGTGCAGCCATCACCACAACCACTTTTAAACCATTTTCATCACTTTTAAAAGAAACTCCATACCTTTTAACTATCACCCTCTCCCCAACCCCTAACCCCCAGTTCTCCTTCCCAGCCCTAGGCAACAACTAATCCACATTATGTCTTTATAGACTGGTCACAGACTTTTATAACTGATACTTAGAAGTTTCATCCTATTACTTTTGCCATATTCCATTGCTTACAAATGAGCCACTAGATTCAGCCCACAGACAGAGAGGCTTCTACTGGGAGATGAGAGTTAGAAGCAGCCCGTCACATGAGGGAACAAGGAATGTTCCAGAGAGCCTTAGGTAGATTTAATGTCTTTGTTTTTACGTTGAAAACACATGGAGTTTCACATAGTATTTGATAATTGCTCAAGGTCCGCTTATGAGTGAGAGACTGCTGGGGAAGGGGGATTGGCAGTAGTGGGAAATTGCCAGGGGAGGGGGGCCACACCTCATTAACAAGTGTACCTGCATAACGAACATTTGTATACCTAACCCTGAATTGTACCCCACATCTTTAAAATAAAATTTAAAAAAAGAAAACACATGAAGACTTGGAGGGAATAGCTTCCCAAAGAGGCAAGCCTTCTGAGAGCTTTTTAAGAGGCTAAGGCAATCTTGATAATTATGTGAATATGAGGGCAGAAGAACCATAAGGCATGAGAGGATTCCATGGGCTTTGGTAAGACTGTTTTAAGAGCAAGCAACTCAAAATGAGATAGGGTAACACAGGATGGGGAGGGGGACATTCTCTTGCATGTATTCTCCACCTCATCTGACTCCCCCTGCTGTGTGGGCTCTGGTTAGCTACAGTAACTCAGAACTTGCCAGGCCTCCCCAACTGAGCTCCACAATCCAGAATTCTTGTGTCCAGGGCAGACGACACTTTGACTCTTAGCTTTTTAAATATAGACATTGTACATTGATTAGGACAGCCTGAGGCTGTGGTGATTTAGCTTTTCCCTGAGTGCTTCCAGAATGTAGTTTCGTGAGATTCTCTGTGAAATTACCGTCCACCCTTAGATACTCAAAATACACACTGACATCTGGAAGGATCATAGTAAAGAAACTTGCCTAATTTCATTTAACCATGCAATTTCCACACATACTTGACCATGAGACACTTTCCCACACAATTTATCTATCTATTAACATTGTGGGTAATACAGAGAACGTTCTCAGAGGGGTAAAAAAGGAAAGGTGTTGTAATTCTGTTGACTGTGGGCTCTCATTGTTGGCTTTTGTTAATATTGTGTATTGAGACAACTGGAACCATTGGTGTTTGTCACATGGGAGTTGTAAAGCCTGGGATTCTTTATCCTGTTTTTCCTCAGGTGGGGTTTTGAGCCTATGGAGAGGGGTTTTACTTTAATCTCTGTTAAATATTATTAGGTCAAAGGTCAACTGTAGGCAAGGCAGTGTATGACATTGGAGCTCAGCTACTGGTGCCTCATAGCTCAGCCTATAGGGATGATATTGAAGCTTTCAGTCTGTGGTTTATTTTATGGACCTGTGTTCCCATACTAGGCATTTCACAGACATTCCAAAATATCAGGTTTTAACATTGAGCAGACCAGTGCTAAGTACACGATTCTTCCTCTCACTGCAAAATGCCATTCTTCAGATTAACATCCATACCACTTTAGTTGACCCACTTCTGGGTACAGCAGTTAAAAAAAAAACACTTAGTGAGCACTTTACTTCAGCTCATATTTCTTCACTTTCTCCACAAGGAACACATCTGTGAATTATCTCACAGTCATTGGGGATCATATTTTCAGTACTTCCTCAAACTACCAGCCAAAGGCTCCATCAAGAAGGAACTGTATTAGACTGAAGGGAATTGTTTTAGTGAATTGGTACTAACTTCTGGTGGTCAATAGAACATTTTCTGGGAGCTTGAGAACATTTTTCTACTGTATTTTAGAATTCACAACTAAATAATCAGTCTTCGGTTGGAGTCTACTTCTTTTCCTTTTTAAAGAGTTGGTAGCAACTCCAGGTTTAGGAATTGTACTTGTAATTCCAAGATTACTATGAGTGATTCTCTGCACTCTTTGGTACATTCTTCCAGGAAACCTAAATGGATCTGAAATCACCAGAGTCTAGAGTGTTGAACTAAGTTTAAACTAATTATAGATGATTTCTTATGACCATCTTTGGTTTTGGTGCTATCTTAACCATGTTATATCTTCCTTTCTGGCTCTGGGAAGCTGAATCCTAAACTGGTCCTGTGGCTGGAATACTTGTGCACATCTTGTATGATTCTCCTCCCTTGAATGTAGCTGGGACCTGTGAATATGATGAATTTGTTTCCCCTGATTAGGTACTTTAGATGGCAATGAGGATGAGCTGTCACCTGTGATTACCTTATGTTGTATAAGGCTCCACTGTAGCAGGCTAGAGAGAGAGAGAGAGAGATTCTCCACTGAAACACTGAAAAGCACTGAATAAATAAACTACCATGTTGTGAGAGGGTCACATGGCTAGGGTCTGAGGTCAGCCTCTGGAGCTGGCAGCGACCCTTGCCTGACAGCCAGTGAGAACACTGGGGTCTTAGACCTACAAGTGCAAATAATTAATTTCTGCCCAAAACCATATGGTATCAAACGAGGACCTTTGATTACAGCCTTGTAAAACCATGAGGGCTGGACCCTGTTAAGCCATACCCAGACTCCTTACCCAGAGCACCTGTGTTGTTTTACAGAACGAAGTTTGTGGTAGTTTGTTACATAGCAGTAGGTAACTCAGACACCTGCTTAAAAACATTCCCTTTAGCCGGGCTCGGTGGCTCGGCCTGTAATCCCGCGCCTTTGGGAGGCTGAGGTGAGTG
>NW_007248056.1:160709-163607 GCF_000164805.1 Carlito syrichta
AGTCTGGGTGACAGAGTGAGACTCCAACTCAAAAACAAAACAAAACAAAACAAAAAACATTCCCTTTCATAGCAAACACTACTTGCTTTCACCAGTTAGTATTATGCTGTCTATACCACACAAGGCACCTATCCCTACTGCTTCTGCTTATTCTCCTGTCCATCCTTGACAAAGTCACTAATGGACTTGGGCACACTGTACAAGCCTCAACTCCTTGCGGCTCTACACTTCTCAATGTGCAGACTGCTTCCTCAAATTCTTTTAAAATTAAAGAGTTCTCTTTGCAGCCACAGTGGGGATGTTATCCTTTCTTTTTATTCAGATCATTGAGATAATACCATTGATTAAAAAGTCACTTTAAAGGCTGCCATGCCCATCTTTCCTCTTTGTCTTGGCATTTGTCATCTTGTCTGAGAATTTTTCAACTTGCTTCAATTTTTTAGTAGCTTCTCCCACTTAATAAAGGATCAGAGGGTTGCTCTGAAGAGAATTTCCTGGATAGATTGAAGTAACAGCAACACACATACAACCACATCTTCTTCCTGCCACACACATACATACACCCCACCAGAATCCAGAGTGGTGAAGAGGTTGTTTATCCAGGTGAATTAAAGGGGGCATTTTTCATGGGTCATAGGAGGCAGCAGCAGGGACAGAAGCGAGGCCGAGATCCAGTACTATCCAGCCATCTTTTACCAAGCATCAGTATTCTGTTCTTGAAAAATCAAAGATGAGTTAAAAATGCCAACAAGGAGCCCAAAATACATCACAAGTGTTGCAGTTGATAAATGTGAACATTCTCTGAAGTTTGGGTACTCAAGGTTAATAGGCCTTCTACTGGGAAAATGTTAACTGGGAAGACATCTGCTACACATGCCTTCCGTATGCTGAACTTCTCTCAAAGATGGATGGGAAATATGTGGGTTGTTTATGCAACTAGTCCCCTGGCTAAAGGAGAAGGAAAATTCAGGTTCTTGTTTTTAAGTAAGAATGTAATTTCTGTACTCAGAAAGGAATACATGGTTTAAGAGGGAAGAACAGGAAACAAAAAGACTTGCAAGAGTCAACGGGTGGTCAAAACTTGTGCAGAGATGATGAATAGAAGCCAATTGCGCAGAAGCCAGTCTCAGAGAGAAGAAACTCCTAGTCAGGAGGCATAAAAATGCATATAAGCCCTTTCCACAAGGAAGCATCTGTATCCACTGAAAAGCCACAGATGTCTGCAGGGAGAATGCCCAGACTCTTGCAGACTAAGGAGATCTATTATCAGCTGCTGAAGAAGATGCCCTGGTTTTGGATCCTTGCAGAGAGTCTTGGGCTCTCAGCTGAGCACATGTTGAGCTGAGTGTTTGTGATCTTCATCCAGGACTGACATAAAATAGAGCAGTTTCCCAAGGTGTGGTCTATATATAACATAAAACCCCACAGACAACACCCCAGGAAGCCAAACGAGGCTGAGAAATGCTGCCTACTGATCAATGTACCATTAGTGTGTCAAAGGAAAACATAAACATATTTTCTTCTGTAGTACATTGTTTCTTAAAATAATTTCCTTAATAGTGCAAATTTCTATTTGTAATTGCACTCTTATGTATTGGCTTACTTTTATTGAGGGGTGGGCTGTTTTTCTTGTTATAATGTAATCTTCATAACTGCAGGTTGTTGGTCTCACTTGTTCAACACTGTATCCACATTACCTAACTCAGTTCCTGGCTCAATATGTCTTCCTTAAACTTGTACTTAATACATGGATACAAAAATAATTGTTTTTGAAATTGATTTTTAGTCCTTCTTCCCCCTACCTCCCTTTCTCCTTTCCATTCCTTCTTCCTTCCTAACCTCCTTTCTTCTCTTTCTCCATATCAATGGAACAGCTGGCAATCCCTTTAGAATTCAACATTCCATGGAATGCCATTGAGAAGGCCTGTAATAAAGTCTACCAAAGCCATTCCCACCCAACAGCTTTCCCTTTCTGCTGATTCATAAGCACCCAGATGGCATGACCAGAAGTGATCCACGATGTATCGCTTGTGAATTTGAGTTTCTGCCAAGGAAATAAAAGGGCGTGAAGCCAGACCTCTCTGTTTTCCACATGGATATTGTGGTTGTAGAAGAAAATGAAAATTTGGTGGGCAGAATTCTAAAATGGTCTCAGAGATTCCCATCCCCTAGTATATACACTCTATATAATCTGCTACCTTTGAGCAAAGGCCTTTGGATATGATGAAGTTTCACTCCTATGATGAGGTCATTCATTGATTGACTTTGATGTAATCAAAAGGGAGTGTGTTAGTCAATTTTCTGCTGCTTGTAGAATACCTGAAATGGTAATTTATACAGAAAAGTAATTTATTTCTTGCAGTTATGAAGGCTGAGAAGTCCACGTTTGAGAAGCTGCATCTGGTTAGGGCCTTCTTGTTGGTGGGGACTCTGCATAGTCCGGAGGCAATGCAGAACATTATGTGGCAAGGGGATTAAGTGTCCTAGCTCAGATCTCTCTTTTTCTTCTCGTAAAGCCACTTGTCTCACTCCCATGACAACTCATGAATCTATTAACCAATTAATCCATGATTAATCCACACATGAGGGCAGAGCCCTCATGACCCAGTCGCCTCTTAAAGACCCCAACTCTTAATATTGCCACACTGAGGAAAAAATTTCAATGTGAGTTTTGTAGGTGACAAATATTCAAACCATAACAGGGGGACTATCTGCTTGGATCTGGTCCAGTTAGATGAACAGTTCAAAGGAACTGAATTTTTACTAAATAAACTCAACAAGAGGCGGGCTCAGTGGCTCAACCTGTAATCCTGCGCTTTGGGAGGCTGAAGTGAGTGGATTGCCTGAGCCCGCGGGTTCGAGACCTGCCTGGGCAACTTAGTGAGACCTCATCTCTAC